>NW_026440288.1:0-151975 GCF_025698485.1 Gossypium arboreum
GCTAGAAAAATAACTAGTCATTAGTTGAATACAAGTGAGCTTCTTCTCAGAATATGGAATTAACACTCAAGCTCAAAAACGACGAATTACTACTAATATGTATTGAAGTAGTTTTTTTTAAGAATAAGTCAAATACATAGAAGAACAAAACATAGCTAAGCAATTAGTTCAAATCAAATCTCGACAAAAATAGGGATCAAATTAGGAGATTTCAACAATAATGGATTATGGGTTAATATTGAGGGTAAATCAATTAATGGCTTGTCAAGCTCAAAGGGGTTTACTAAGGGTCAATTATGAAGGTAGGCTTTTGTGGAGTGAGTGGGTTAAACTTAAGTCCCTTTATGATCCTGACATATCAAATCGAATGGTGTGGTCTTGACATGCATAATCAAGCAAGTTCTAGAATAACAAATCAATATTGACACACTCAAAGCAACAACAAAAGTGAGCATGAAAGAATTAATAGATGCTCTAAAGGCTCAAGATCTCACAAAAATTATGGCTTTTTGATGTTTAAACTTGTGAATTTCAGCTCACGATAATACCCAAACTTAGGGAAACAACCTAAAAGTTTATAATTCTTCAAAAATCAACTTATCATGCTTGATTCCCTAATGTCTTAAAGTTTGAACAATCAATGCATAAATGCCTATGTTTTAATTCAAGACATATCAATAAAAATCATAAATTAATTAAAATTTATTCTAATAGTGATATGAGTGATTCATGTGAGAATAAGACATCAAAATGAAAATCTAATAAATCGACTAATTCAAAATTTGCAAATTAACGATTTTTTGATTCCCGAATATCCAACTCACCAATTAATTCTTTATAACGTATTTTATTTGTCTTTGATAAATAAGATAGCAGTCGTTGACATTTTACTAGAATTTTACGTAGACCTCTCTGAGATCCTATCAACTTGTTCCGACCTAGGATAATAAGCTCATGGGCTTGGTCTTACTTCACCGTCGAGAAACAAAAGAAGGCTTCCATCTCCAAGTTTAATTCAGACGTAGCTCGCTTCTTTTTGGGTGTGAAGCAATGTCAAACCAAAATACCCAACAAGCATTAGCTCTCGCCCTTAATGTACAAAGATAGATATATTGAAAAATATAGATAAATAATCATAAGATAGGGAGAGAAGTGAAACTTCCTAAATGATGAATGAACTCCTTGAATTGGAGTTATGGAGAATAATCGGCCAAGGCAATGATGAAAGTGAAGGAGGATACTCCGATGGTGGTAGAGGTTCATTAGTCCATAAGTCCTTTGCCATTGGAGTTTTTTGTTCTTATTTGATGATGAGCTTTGGAGCTCTTTATGACTGTGATAAAATCAGGAACTCTTTAGGAAATATAATGGAGCATTATTACACGTAATGAAATATCCGAAAATAAAAATTGTAAAAACTCAAGATAAAATAGTATTAAAAGGAAATAAAAAGTAATTTCAAAATATAAGCATAAAAGTAAAATAAATAATAGGTGTTTATAGAGAAATTGGGGTACACGGCTGTGGGGCACGCCCGTGTGCCTTCATTTCAGCCCGTGCGTTTCGTGGTTTTCAAAATTGGGCGCATTGGTGTACACAACCATGTTGCACAGTCGTGTCAATCTTCGTTCGCTTCTCCCACACCTGTGTTATTTTGACAGGCTCGACCACGGTCAGTGGGCACGGTCGTGTCGCTCGCCCGTGTTAATTTGGTAGGATTGCCCATGGCCATGATGCACGGCCGTGGCAGCTTTATCGGATCCTGTGTTGGGGAAACGTTTTTGCTTTGTTTTCACGCGGCTGTATCGCACGACCGTGTTGCATCCCGTGGTATGTGCACGGCCAACGACACGCCCGTGTGCCTGGCTGTGTGGTTCTGAAAATCCTGTGTTCAGTGACTCAATTAGTGAATTAAATGTTAAAGACTTAAAATTAAAGAAGTTAGCACCGTTAGTGCTCGGGGTGCCTCCCGAGAAGTGCTTGTTTATATTCTAAGCTCGACTCTACCTTGTGGGTATATTTAGGTAACTTCGTGGAGCCTTAGCTCCTCTTTATCGTCTTTGAAATTCTCACCGTTATACATTTTGAGACGATGTCCATTTATC
This sequence comes from Gossypium arboreum, assembly GCF_025698485.1. Taxonomy (NCBI): domain Eukaryota; kingdom Viridiplantae; phylum Streptophyta; class Magnoliopsida; order Malvales; family Malvaceae; genus Gossypium; species Gossypium arboreum. The sequence continues at coordinate 2,106 of NW_026440288.1, forward strand.
TTTAAAATGCCTTGTGATGGATGCCTTACCTCTACTGTGCCATATGGAAACACAGTTTGAACTACGAAAGGACCTGACCATCGTGATTTAAGCTTTCCAGGAAACAATTTGAGCCTCGAGTTATATAACAGGACAAGATCTCCAACTTCAAATTGCCTTCGTTGCTTCAAATGGGCGTCGTGGCGGCGCTTCATCGCTTCCTTATATAGGCGCGAATTTTCATATGCATTGGCTCGCCACTCATCGAACTCGTTCAACTGCATCAACCTGTTTTCACCTGCAAGTTTTGGGTCAAGGTTTAGAAATTTTATAGCCCAGAATGCCTTGTGTTCCAACTCAAACAGTAGGTGACAACTTTTCCCATAAACAAGTCAGTAAGGTGATGTTCCTATGGGAGTCTTAAAAGCAGTTCTATAAGCCCATAAAGCATCATCTACTTTCATCGCCCAATATTTCCTATTTAATTTTACTGTCTTTTCTAGGATACGTTTAAGCTCTCGGTTTGCTACTTCGACTTGGCCACTAGTTTGAGGGTGATAAGAGGTAGCTGTTCTGTGATGAACTCCATATTTCTTGAGGGTCTTGTCAAATTGGGCGTTACAAAAATGAGTACCCCTATCACTGATAATTGCTCTAGGTGTACCAAATTGAGAGAAAAGTTTCTTAAGGAATCGTACTACTATTCTAGCATCATTAGTAGGTAAAGCTTGGGCTTCAACCCATTTGGACATATAATCAACAACTACTAAGATGTATTTATTCCCGAATGAACTAGGGAATGGAACCATGAAGTCGATACCCCAAATGTCAAATATTTCACATGAGAGCATATATGTGTAAGGCATTTCATCACGTTTGGATATATTACCTATCCTTTGACATTTGTCACAATAAGTAACATACCTATTGGCGTCTTTTAATAGAGTGGGCCAAGAAAAACCTGATTCGAGGACTTTATGTGCAGTCTTATTTCCACCGTAATATCCTCCAGTCGATCCTGAGTGGCAATGTTCCAAGGTTTTCAATGCTTCTGTCCTTGTAATGCATCTCCTAATGATTTGATCTGCACATTTACGGAAAAGAAAATGGTCTTCCCAGAAGTAGTTTTTCACATCAGTGAAGAATCGCTTCTTTTGCTGATGAGTCAACCCGTTTGGGATAATGTTAGCGGCTAAAATTTTTTCAATATCTGCAAACCAAGGTACCTTAGAATCAGATATAGCAAAAAATTGTTCTTCAGGGAATGAATCATTTATTTCAATGTCATCTGGTTCTTTGGTACTTGAGTTTTCAAGCTTGGAGAGATGGTCAACCGCAAGATTTTTAGCTCCTTTCTTATCCTTAATCTCCAAGTCTTATTTCTGCAATAATAAGATCCATCGGATGAGTCGAGATTTTGCATTAGTTTTAGTCAAAAGGTGGCGAAGAACGGATTGGTCAGTATAAACGACAACTTTAGACAATACTAAATATGGCCTAAATTTATCGAATGCAAAAACCATAGCTAGCAGCTCTTTTTCCGTGGTGGTGTAGTTTTCTTGTACGACTGTCAAAGTCCTGCTAGCATAATAGATAGGTTGAAAATGTTTATCTTTTCGCTATCCCAAAACTGCACCTACTGCAAAATCACTCGCATCGCACATTAGTTCAAAAGGTGAATTCCAATCGGGTGCAATTATAATCGGAGCTTTAGTTAGTTTATCCTTTAAAGTATTAAATGCTTCTAAACACTCTTGATCGAAATTAAAAGGCACATCTTTTTCTAGTAATTTAGTCAAAGGCTTAGCTATTTTAGAAAATTCTTTAATAAATCTTCTATAAAACCCAGCATGTCCTAAGAAGCTTCTAATAACCTTAGCCGAATTAGGGGGAGGTAGTTTTCCAATGGTTTCAATTTTAGATTTATCAACCTCAATCCCTCTACTAGAAATTTTATGTCCTAACACAATACCTTCTTGAACCATAAAGTGATATTTTTCCCAGTTAAGCACAAGGTTTGTTTCCTCACATCTTATTAAAACCTGTTTTAAATTTTTTAGGCAAAGATGGAAAATGTTACCAAAAACTAAAAAATCATCCATAAATACCTCCATGACGTCTTCTACGAGTTCATCAAAAATGGCCATCATGCAGCGCTGAAAAGTAGCAGGAGCATTACATAATCCAAAAGGCATTCTACGATAAGCAAACGTACCATGTGGACATGTAAATGTCATCTTTTCTTGATCTTCAGGAGCTATTGAGATTTGGAAATAGCCAGAGAGTCCATCTAAGAAGCAGTAGTACATGTGTCTTGACAATCTTTCCAAAATTTGGTCAATGAATGGAATGGGAAAGTGGTCTTTTCTCATGGCATCATTTAGCTTCCTATAATCAATGTACACTTTCCAACCTGTGACTCTCCTTGTTGGGATTAATTCATTCTTCTCATTGGCTACAACAATCATTCCTCCTTTCTTAGGAACAACCTGCACTGGACTCACCCAAGAACTGTCAGAAATAGGATAAATAATTACAGCATCTAGGAGTTTAATTACCTCAGCTTTAACAACTTCCTTCATGTTGGGGTTCAGTTATCTTTGGGCTTGCACGGATGGTTTATATTCATCTTCCATTAAAATTTTGTGGGTGCAAAAAAAAGGGCTGATCCCTTTAATGTCAAAAATTTTCCAAGCTATGGCCCTTTTATGCTCTCTTAATACTTGGAGTAATTCCTATTTCTCTTGGGTTGCAAGTTGGGTGCAATAATTACCGGTAATGTGGAATTATTTCCAAGGAATGCATATTCCAAGTGATTCGGCAATTGTTTAAGTTCTAGTTTGGGAGGTTCGCCAATAGAGGGTTTTTGCTTAAGTTTATCTTTTACCTTAATCCCATATTCTGCTAGTTTTGTGGAGGTTTTATTGGAGTTTAGTTTGGTTCCTATTTCAGAATCATCATCCATCCCCTCTCATTGGGCGAGACACAGTGCCATCGTGTCCTTGTGTACAATTTCCTGAAAAGAATCTTGAGTAGCATGATTTATAGAGTCGATAAAATAACATGAGTCATCCTGTTCTCTAAAAAATCTCATGGCATCATAAATTTTAAAAATAATCTCTTTGTCGCCTACTCTAAGTACCAATTTACCATCACCCATATCAATTACAGCTCTAGAGTGGCTAAAAATGGCCGGCCTAAGATTAAAGGCACCTCAACATCTTCATCCATGTCAAGCACAATGAAATCAACAGGGAATATAAATTTATCTACTTTTACAAGTATGTCCTCTATAATTCCCCTAGGATATTTAACAGATCTATCAGCTAATTGAATACTCATCCTAGTGGGTTTAGGTTCCCCTAGACCAAGTTGTCTAAATATTTTATATGGCATCAAATTAATACTGGCGCCTAAATCAGCCAGTGCTTCATCAACATTCAAACTACCAATTAAGCAGGGAATAGTAAAACTTCCTGGATCTTTTAGTTTGGTTGGTAGTTTATTTTAGAGTATGGCTAAACATTCCTCATTAAGTTCCACTGTAGATGAGTCTTCAAAATTTCTTTTGTTTGTTAGAATCTCCTTTAAAAATTTTGCATATGTAGGCATCTGCGATATAGCTTCAACAAAAGGAAAGTCAATATGCAGTTGTTTAAAAAGTTCAAGAAATTTATTGAATTGTGCATCCATGCAGTCTTTCTTTAACTTTGCTGGGTATGGGATTGGTGGTTTATATTCTTTTGGCATTATATTGTCATTGTTTTCGGGTTCGACCTCCTTTCTGTCAACTTCTTGTGGTGGCTTCTTTTCAGATTCAGCTAACACTTTCCCACTCCTTAGTGTAACTGCTTTCATGTGCTCTTTTGGATTGGGTTCAGTGTTACTCTGCAGGTGTGACAGCCCAAAATTGACCCTACTCGGGAAGTGGTTTTCGGACCGCTAAACCGAGTAACCGAAATGTTTGAACGTAATATTTATTGTCTAGAATATGTAATTATGAATGTGTGAAAATTTCAAGCTTCGATTTAGTCGATTGCATGTGAATTCAATTAGTAGGACTTGTGTGACACTTTTTGAAATGTGATAGGCTAATCTATAAGGACCTAATAGTGCATGTAATCAAAAGGGAGGACTTGCATGTCTAATTTCCCCCCTAAGTGCTAGTGGCCGGCCATGACAAAGAGTGATGGGCAAAAACATGTCATAAAACATGTTGTGACAATGATGTATGTAAGAAAAAAATAAAATAATGAGCATGGGAATTGAATAATGAAAGGGAAGAAAAAAAAAAGGAGAATGGTGTGAGTGTCCCCCCTTTTGCCGTGAGTTGAAGAAAAGAGAAAAAAAAATTTTTGTTCATCCTTTTCATTCTCTCTTGGCCGAAAATTCTAAGGAAGAAGGAGGGAGTTTTTGCTTCATGTTTGGTTTGGAAGAGGATTAGGAAGAGGTTTGGCTATACTTGTATCAAGATTAAGGTATGTTTGATGTTGTGCCATGAGATTCATGCATGTTTTAGTTGCTAGCTTGATGTTCTTATTAGCCTATGGTTCAAATCCTTGCTATGTCATGGGAATGGTATTCGGCCAAGGTGGATTTTGTGTTAATGCCATTGCATGCTAAATGTGAAGCTTGTTAATGATATAGGTGATGGTGGGTTGATGACTCTTGGATTTTCTTTTTAGCAATTTTAGTGAGACATCAAGTTCTTTGTTTAACCATGACCAAAATTTAAATGGTATGGTGTTGTGATGTATTCGGCCATGGTATATCCATAAGCATGATTTATGCTCATTGCATGGTAGGTAAGATTTGTGTTTTGGATATATGTTTATATTTGGTTATAATCAACTTGAGATTCGACCCTTGCACCTATATGTATATATGTTTGCACATGATGTATTGGTATGACATATATAGTATCTCAAGGTATATATTTTCTTATGATGATGTTTCGGTTATGAAGTAAATGATAGATGCATATTGAGCTACAATATGTAATGCATTAGTTAGTAAAATGTATGCCATTTATGTGTGGTATTAAATATGTAATTGGCCTCAACATCAACATGCATATTCGGCCACATGAACGAGTACATAGGTTGATGTGTTGTTCGGCCATAAGTAAGCATGTTGAAGGCTTTATCTTGACTTAGAAAATTCGGCTAAGGAAGAGTACTAACTAATGTGTTGAGTTTGATTCATGATTTCCGTACATATGTGACTTTAAGGTCTAATGAATATATGTGGGCTAAGTACCTTGAATTCCTCTTTTCGATGCTCAAATGATTAAATCAATATTATTTGTTAAATTAAGCTCAAGAGCAAAGGGGAACTAAATCCGATAAAGGGAAGGAAAAAGTGGTCGAATAGCCATCGGAATCGTTCGACAACATCCGAGGTAAGTTCTTGAGTAATAGAGCTTAAATTATGATTTGATTAGATCATGTCTTAAGTAAATCGAAATCATGCTCTTTGTGTGTGGATATTGAGCCGAAATTTGCAAGAGTGATAAGTATATTGTGTTTGAGTTTTGCTAATGAAAATGAAATACGAATGTGTCATAATTTAGTGTTGAATGTACATGTTTATTCGAATGATGTCCGGGCTAAGTCCCGAAGGCTTTGTGCTAAGTGACCATATCCGGACTAAGAACCGAAGGCATTCGTGCGAGTTCCCAAATCCGGGTTAAGTCCCAAAGGCATTTGTGCGAGCTATTATAACCGGGCTATGTCCCGAAGGCTTTTGAGCGAGTCGCTATATCCGGATAAAATTCGAAGGTACGTGATTCGGGAATGAGTAATCTTGCTGTAAAAATTTCAGTTAATACGCTTGAAAAATTCCAGCAATGAGGTATGTTTCGTATGTGCTTTGAATTAGTTGAGCCCTTACAAATAAGTATTCGCTCAGTTGATAAACGAGCTACCGGCCTTTGGCTAAGTTGATCTTGTGTGTATGAACATAAGGGTTGGTAATGTGAAGTAAGCATGATATTGAGAATGTGTGCATATGAAATTATCCGTTTAGCTATATGAATGCTATGCTTTTGTTGTGCTGGAATCCCTTGCTCAAAACTTACTAAGCATAAATTGCTTACTCCGTTTCTTGCTCTCTGTTTTATAGATTTTGGCTCGTCAGCTATCGGACTCGGGATTTTTGGAAGTCGAAGTCGCCCACACTATCAAAGCCCCCTTTTTGGTACAAATTTTGGTTGAACATTGAAATGGCATGTATAGGACTACTCTTTCGTTTGTTGGTCATAGACCCTTTGATTCTGTATAAATTTGGATAGCCATGCGAAAATGGCTTATATACACTTTGGCATGGTATCATAATCATTTTGTATGTTGTTCATTAAGAGATGTGGAAATGTTTGGAATCGATTAGCCCTCGGAATGGTTAACCGTGATCATCTTTTGTGCCATGTGTGCTAAAAGGGCTAGTTGAATCAAGGAAATTATGAAGTAGGTAAAATCTACCTTAAAGACAGAGGTTGACAGCTGCAGTGATGTGGATGTGAAAAATCACTAAAAATAGTAAGAATGGAATTAAATAGTGAATAAATTGTGTAAATGAACCTTGGTGAATCTACTTTCATATGGAAGAAACGAAACGGTCATATGAGTTGTATGTTAAGAGATATTTAGGTTTTTGTGAAACAGGGCCAGAACGGCTTCTGGATTCCCTGTTCCGACTTTGGAAATTCATTGTAAATTAAACAGAGATAATTAGGAGTCATGCCATATATGTATAGATTCCTATTTGAGTATAGTTTCTATAGAAACAAACAGAATCACTATTGAAGCCCCGTACAGGGAGATATATAGGTCATAACGCATGAAGGTCAGTGTAGTCGCACCCTGTAACAGGGGAGACTTTAACTAATAAACTGTACTAATTGGCCCGACCAAAAATTCTAGAAAAAAATATGTAGATGGACATATGAGTCTAGTTTCAGGGAAAAATTACGAAACTGATTTTCAAGCTTTGAAACTCAAGATATGATTTTTAAGGCGACAGTGACGCAGTAACCAGCTTGCCTGGAAATTTTTTTTGGACTGTGAAAATAATTAAGTTAAGTCTGTACGCACCTTGTGTTCGACTCCGGTAACGGACTCGGGTACGGGGTGTTACAGCAGGCTACCTTGTGATCGTTCAGATATCAATTTAGTGAGTTGACCTATCTGAGTTTCGAGCCCTTGGATCGATGCTTGTTGATTTTTAAGTGCTGTATCGGTATTCTGAAAGTGAGTTTCTGACACTGAGATGAATTTTGTTAGCATCTCCTCAAGGTTCGGCTTTTTCTCTTGTTGGTAGGGTGGTTGCTGGAAGCCTGGAGGTGGCGGTGGTCGTTGGTTCCCTTGGCCTCCTCATGAGAAATTTGGGTGGTTCCTCCAACCTGCATTGTAAGTATTACTATAAGGATTATTTTGAGATCGAGGATTATTACCCATGTAATTTAACTGCTAGTTCTCCATGTTGTGGCCATAGGGTGGGTAATCTAGATTGCTTGATCCACCTCCACTTGTTTCGCATTGCATTACTGGGTGAACCTGTGAAGAACTAAGAAAACCGTCAATTTTCTTATTCAAGAGTTCTACCTGATTAGAGAGCATGGTGACCGAATCAACGTTATAAATGCGATTGCTTTTTTTGGCTTTGTCCTTATGACTTGCCATTGATAATTATTCAGTGACATCTCTTCTATAAATTCATAAGCATCTTCAGGTGTCTTATTATTGATAGTTCCACCAGCGGCTGCATCGATCATCTGTCGAGTTGAAGGATTCAGGCCATTATGAAATGTTTGAACCCTGTAGCCAGAGTGGTAACCCATGGTGAGGGCATCTTCTCAAGAGATCCTTGTATCTCTCCCATGCATCGTAGAGTGTTTCTAAATCCATCTACACAAAAGAAGAGATATCATTATGTAATTTAGCCGTTTTAGCTGGTGAAAAATATTTTAATAAAAACTTTTCGGTCATTTGTTCCCAAGTAGTGATTGACCCTCGTGGTAACGAATTCAACCACTCTTTAGCTTTGTTTCTCAATGAAAAAGGGAATAATTGAAGGTGAATGGCATCATTAGAAACGCCATTAATTTTAAATGTATCACATAGTTCCAAAAAGTTTTCCAAGTGAGCGCTGGGATCTTCGTCCTGCAAACCATCAAATTGAACAAATTGCTGTATCATTTGAATTGTGTTAGGTTTCAGTTCAAAAATATTTACAGCTAAAGCAGGTCTAACTATGCTCGATTCAGTTCCTATTAAAGAAGGTTTAGCATAATCATACATAGTGCGTGGAGCAGGATTCTGATTAGCAGCAATAGCAGGAGGTAGCGGATTTTCTTGGTTTTCAGCCATCTCCTTGGTTGTGGTTGAAGTATCATCCTCTTGCTCTTCCTCTGTGTATCGTAAGCTTCGCCTTATTTCTCTTCGGGTTCTGCGAACTGTGCGATCGATCTCACTATCAAACAGTAATGGTCCCGATGAGTTTCTTCTAGTCATACACTATAAAAACCTGCCAGGAATGAATAAAAGAAAAATTAGAAAAGAAAATAAAAATTTAAATTGCAAATAAAGTAGAATGGCTAAAGTAATAAAAATTGAGTGTTCCTAATATCCTACACTACAGGAAAATAGGGCTTTAGCGGCGTTTTTAGTGGCGTTTTACAAAAAAACGCCGCAAAAATTTTAAAATTCAGAGCAATAGCGGCGTTCCAAAAAAACCGCCGGTAAAACCAGAGCATTAGCGGCGCTTTAGGTAAAACGCCGCTAAAAACCAGAGCATTAGCGGCGCTTTAGGTAAAACGCCGCTAAAAACCAGAGCATTAGTGGCGCTTTAGGTAAAACGCCGCTAAAAATCCCATAACCCCTAAACCTCAAAAAGAATCATAAACACTAATCTCTAACCTCTAAAACAATAATTATTAAAATTTATGATTATACAATATATTGAATATTTTCTTAGATAATCATAAAAGAGATAGTATTGAATTTAAAATATTAAATTAATTATCATTATATTTTAAGGATTATGGTTTAAGATATATGGTTTAAGCAGGTTCAATTATGATCGTTAACTATGGTTTAAGGTTTAGGAGTTAACTAATATTTGAAGGTTTATGATGAATTCGGGGTTTATGGATTATGATTTAGGGTTTAAAGGTTAATTAGGGTTAAAGTTTAGAGTGGGACAATTATTATTATCTTCTTAAGAGATAATTTCCTTTCGATTCTTACTTGGGATGCTATATATTAAGAAAGGGTGATTTTGAATGTGGAATTAGCATTTGTTGAACTATGTATAAATTCCAAATTTTATAAAATAGAAATATCTTCTGAGTGGACATTATAACTAGAGTGTTCCAATAGAGAATTAATTGTTTTATTAAAGTTATGTAACTTAATTTGTATAAATAATAATGCTATTGTGTATTTTTAATTATCTATTTTTTTAAATATATTTAGATTAAATAGAATGTCCGAAATAAAATATGTTAAAAATTAAGTTTAGGTTAAGGGTTTAAGGAAATTATGATACTATTAGCTAGATATTAACGAAGAACATAATTTGGATTTTACTAAGATTCATGTTTTTTGTATATACGTACTCATAATATTATTTAATATAAGAATATAAACATATATATATATATATATATATATATATATATGTGTGTGTGTGTGTGTGTGTGTGTGTGTGTGTGTGTGTGTGTGTTTTAATAATTTGTACTACATTAACATTGGCCACACGAATTCCCAAAAATATGTTTATTATGGTTTAGGGTTAACATTTTTTTAGAGTATATATACTTTATAGTTTGGGCTTTATGGTCCAGGAGTTATGGTTAGTTTAGGGGTTACCGAATGGTTTTGGGGTTTAAAGTTTGGGGTGAGGGGTTTTTTGTTTGTGGTCTAAGGTTTAGGGTTTAGAGTATCAGGTTTAGGGTTTCAAATTTAGAGTATAATTTTGGATTTTATTTTAGAAGATAAATGTATATAAGATAAATATATATAAAATATTATTTTAAAATATATATAAATATATATATGGAAAGTGGTTTAGTGTGCAATTGTGTACATGAACTGTAATTTGATCTAGATCTTGTAAAATATTAATTTACACGTTATTGATATAATAAACAGCATCATGTTTTTATTTAATTAATTAATTTATATGCATACATAATATGTACTTTAAAATGTGTATTAAATCAAAATTAAAGTTTCAACTATAGTTAGGGTTTTAGGGTTTATATATATTTTAAAAGAAATTCTAAATATATAGTTTTAAAATTTGATCAATTTCTATAAAATATTCAGGTATTAGCGGCGTTTATACATAAAACGCCGCAAAAGATAGAAAATAGCGGCGTTTTTTTAGAAAACGCCACAAAATTTCATTATACATTACAGTAAAACGGCGTCGTTTCCTCGTAATAGCGATGGCTTTAGCGGCGTTTCTATAATAAACGCCACAACGCGTATTAGAACGGCGTCGTTTTATTGTGTATATAAAATAGGTATTAGTGGCGCTTTCTTTGAAAACGTCGCAAAAATAGAAAATAGCGCGTTTTTAGAAAACGCCACAAAATTTCATTATACATTACAAGTAAAACGCGTCGTTTCCTCAGAATAGTAGTGGCTTTAGCGGCGTTTCTATAATAAACGCCACAACGCGTATTAGAACGGCGTCGTTTTATTGTGTATATAAAATAGGTATTAGTGGCGCTTTGCTGAAAACGCCGCAAAAGATAGAAAATAGCGGCGTTTTTTAGAAAACGCCACAAAATTTCATTATACATTACAGTAAAACGGCGTCGTTTCCTCAGAATAGTAGTGGCTTTAGCGGCATTTCTATAATAAACGCCACAACGCGTATTAGAACGGCGTCGTTTTATTGTGTATATAAAATAGGTATTAGTGGGGCTTTGCTAAAAACGCCGCAAAAGGTCTTATTAGCGGCGCGTTGCTAAAAACGCCACAAATTTTGCTTATTTGAAACGGCGTCGTTTTTTCTCTCCTGAGGTTTATGCCCTTTACCCAAATCGGTTTCATTTTTTGCTAAGTCCTTTTCCCCATCTCGTCTTCCTTCCCAAATCCTAAAACAAAACCTCTTTTTTTTTCCCCAAATCATCCCTAATTCCCCAAACCCAAATCCTAACATTTTCCCCAAGTCCCTTTTTTTCCTTAACTGTTCCCCATTCCGAAATCCTTACTTGTTTTCCCTTTCACGTCGTCGACGGTCGGATGGTTCATGGGTTTTAAATGGTTAGTTTTTAGTCCCCTTTAGATTAATGTGTAGTTACTGCTTTAGTTGGCTTTTATTTTTTTTGGGATTTTAGATTAATGATGTTGATATTGATGTTGATGTTGATCTCGATGATTATACCCTTGTTTTAAGTAAACCCAATACCGGGTCCGTGTTTCGGTGTTGTTTTGAACCGAACCACCACAATTATTGGTCTTTGGAATCATGGCTTTACCGCTAATATGAAGGTTCGGGGCTTGTTTTAGGGATTCTCGATCAGTGGTTAGGATTGGTTCGGTTCGTCATGTCTGGGTGATGTTATGTCTGGTTCGGTTCATCATATTGGGGTTCTCGATCAGTGGTTAGGACTAGTTTTGGGGATCATAGGAAGTTATTGGTTTTGGTTGTTATGGTTGTTTTTCTTGCTCCACTTTGCGTGTTAGATAGGATTGATTCATTGAGCATGACTTTTCTTCGCTCGATAGCTCTCATTGTTATTTTAATTGTGGTTTGCTTTTTTGTTGCATTCATTAAGCTTATTGAAGGGAAGATAGAGGCTCCAAGGAGGAGCCTAGATTTTGGATCAAAATGGCAATTTTGGATTTACTAGTAGTTATCCTATTATGACTAATGCATATGTTTGCCATTTCAATGTTCAACCTATATACAATGAGCTCGAATGTGATATTTTGACCAATTTTGATAGGAATCTGGGAATTCGTTTTAGCACTGCTTTGAATTATATTTGGTCTTCATTTGGTTCTGGTTTTCCCTGTTATTGACTTTTCTCTCTGCAAACTGTGGATAACTTGGTCTTTGAGGATCAGCTCCTCTCACGGAGAGTAAAAACGGTCTTTGGCATTAATGATAATATTGTTAGTGCTTATATATATTTGATCTACTATGTTCCCAAATATATGGACAGCTTTCAAATTATTGGAGCAACAACAACTTCTTGTCTTTTAATATGTATACAATGTAACTTCTTGTCTTTTAATGGTATTGAGCTTGGTCCTATTTCTCCTGTTAATGTTATACCATATTCTTTGCTGTTTTTTTAATCATTTTATTTGTTTATTCCACCTCTTATTATGCAATATAATTAATATTATACCAATCATTAAATGTTGTTTATTTTAGAACTCATTTGATTGTTTTGTCGACCGAAATGACTTTTGTTCTTCAAATGCAATGAGTAGGAAGTCTCTCGACATTATTAGAGATCAATCCCAAGCATCTCTAAATAAACCCTCAAGAAAACATTTCCATTTCAATCAAGGTAACATTTTTTTCCTAACATTTATGTTTCTTTCAACATGTTTTTCCTTTTATGTTTTCAATGTTTAATTAACATTTAATTACATTCCTAAAGTTTTAATGTTTTTCCTAACATTTAATTAACATTTTAATTACATTCCTAAATTTTTAAGCTTATTTCATTCACTCTTTTTTGTGTTTTGTCTCGATTTGGCTTCCTTCGTTAAGTTTCCTGTAGAAGCTTACTTATCTTTTATTTTCAAGAAACAGATTTAGGTAATGGAAGATGAATGCCTCTGTGTTTGTGTCTCTATATATGTATGTATTTGGTACTAGATGAAAGCTTTATTCCAGTTTTGAAATATAGACCAAGTTTTGCATACATTGATCAATTTCTGGCTCTTTTCCTTTGAATACATGGTTCTCTTGATACTAAATACTCGTGTACTTTCTCGCATATTCGTGATTCTTATTAGATAAGTTATATATCACATGATTATGTTAGTTTCCATCAAGGTCTCTGTAAATATAAAGTTGGTATTCTGGTTAGGAGAAGTTAATGTTTATGAGTTTTGTGGAGTATGATTCTGCACATGCAAAGTTGGTTTGTTTCAATCTGTGCATTTTCATGTTTACATAATAATGGTGATTCCATCTTGGTTATTTAGACGTTATTTTGGTCTATTTTCATGTTTCTATCCAACTTATGTGTTTAGTGTGGACTTAGATTGATTTAAGAGTTTATTGCTGTCTTGTTGCTCACGTTTTATATAATAAAATTGTTATATTTTGGTTATTCAGATGTTCTTTTGGTCTGTTTTTCATGTTTCTATCCAACTTATGTGTTTAGTGTGGACTTAGATTGATTTAATAGTTTATTGCTGTCTTGTTGCTCACGTTTTATATTGTTGAATTCCTCTATTCATTTTCTTTCAGTTATTTGAAGAAATTGGTTGTGCTTTGACTGCTTTCTTATCCATTTGTTTATTATTTTTTATTGTTTGAATTGGAATTGTCCTGGGGTAGTTCTGCATTTATTTTCACGGTCTTGAATGTTAAAAGCGCATTTCTTATCGCTGCGTCCTGGAAAGGGACCTTTTCAGTTTTGAGCTTACTGGGCTGTTGTTTGGTTTTTCAATCTCTGCAGTAAAACCAGGTTTATATGAATTTACAGTTTTATTGACATTATGTTCTATTTCACCATTCTTGAAATTATGTGAAGATTTTTTCTAATTTTCTCCTCTTTGTCTCCGAGTCTAGCCTAATATTGATTTTTCCTTTTCATGCATTTTGAATCAAATAAAGAATTTTAGCATGCAAGAAAAAGACACTTTACTTGCTTGAGAGTAATTTTCATGTTCTTTTGGGAACCTACACATTGGGTTGTTAACTTTGTTCATGTCTAGTTCGTGTCAATCATTTTATCCTCACTTGTTTCTGTTGGATTCTTTTTAGTTTCATACCCTCTATACTACCAAAAGGAAGTGCTCGTGAGACAAAGTCAAAAGTTATAAGATATTTTTTCATTATATTGTTTTTGTTCACCAAACCTAGAACTTAATAAAAATGATGGTTGTGAAATTTTATAAATAATGTTCTGAAATGTTGGTAATGAACCAAAAAGAAGAGAATTACGCCATGCTGAAAATTCTAGATGAGAGTCAAGAGAACAAGAGGTGGTGTTGTCCTTAAACGAAATTGTTAGTATTGGAGTTTTTCTTATGCTTTCTGTCTTTAGAATATTGATATTATTTCCTATGATGATCGATTCATGTGTGAGTGGGAATGAGCATGCTAGTATTTGCTTGTACTTATTCGAAACCTGTTTTGGATGTAGGATAATGTGTTCGATTTGGGCGGTTTAGGAAAGTCAAGGTTTGAAGAAACAATGATTGGATTTGCTAATTGTGTTATGTGCCTTGTATTTACAATTTTTTGTAGAGGTGGAAGTCATTTGTATGCTCATAAAAGATTTTGTTTTTTTTGCGAAATGCTTTGAAAAGATGTGCGCTTTGCGATTTTCTTTGAGGGTCTGACTTCATTCTCGCTTCTGCTCCTCCTCGCAAGTATTGGTTCAACTGAAGTTGCCATTTAATCTTGAATTAAAATTTGGTACTGGTATAGATAAAGTTTTATATTTTCTTAAACTGAAATATATTTGGTGCTACTCTTATAATCTTACATCATTCTCTACGTACTATCGAGCACCGAAATAATATTTGGTGCAACTAAATACACCACGACCATTGACATTTGTTCTAGGAATGCGTCACAGGCCGTTTAGTTGCTAAATTTTTTCCTTATTTCTATGCATTTTCACTTTAAATTACTTAACAAATATTACTTTTTTGACTCGACCTGCTTTCTTTGGTGATAGTGGAGTAGACCAGTACGTTTTATTAAGGTACGTTTTAAATATTTTAAAGATTCAAAGTATATAGGTTTGAAACGACCTTATATTATTACTTATTTGAAGTATGAATAAGTATGAATTAATTTTATTACCATATATGTAGCTTGCTTGTCCATTATAATTACAACAATAGTGACCTTCTCTCCAACCTTATTTTAAATATTTTAAAGATTCAAAGTATATAATTTGGAAACTGACGGGTTGCCTTATATCGAGTACAAGATATAATGGATCCTCCCTAGGTGTAACAACGCCACGTATGATGAATCTTAAAAATTAAAAAGAATTGAAAAAGTTTTATCGCTATTGAATATTTATATAACCTTAATTTATTTCCAATTTACTTATAAAAATTAAACTACGATTCTTTTTGATATTATTATATTCAAATTACTATTTTTATATTAATAATGGTTTATTTTAATATTTAATATTTTAAATTTCTTTAAAAGTTATAACTACTTTTTATCAAAATTACATCAATAGTGACCTTCTCTCCAACCTTATTTTAAATATTTTAAAGATTCAAAGTCATTCGGTGTGATTGGGCAGATGTTAATACTGGTCGAGGAATTAAAAAAGATCAATTTGGTTTTACAATGGTGAATTTCTCTCGCTTGATTCACAATGGACAACAATTGATGGACGAGCCATATGTATTTTGCTCTCAAGTGAAACAAGTTTTTATTCGAAAGATCCAAGCGATGAGGGTTGGTATGTTGTACTCCGAACACCCCTAGAGACTTGTTTGACATGGGTAATGGAAGTAGAGATGACATCGTCGAAAGATCGAAACATTACCTTTTAGGAACAAAACTTAGATGAAAATATCCCTAGTACTAATACACAACATCAATGGGTTCGACATGATGTGGATGAAGATATTCTGAATAATGATGTAGTAAGATTTTACAATTTTTAATTATATGTAATATTATAATTTTAATCTTTGTCATGTTATATAATTTAACTATTTTATATGTACTACTATTGTTGTAATTTGTTACTAAAACTTTAATTATTTTATGTGTATTGCGGGAAAAATGCGTAGAAGAAGAGTACGAGATTTAAGTATTGTCCGAGAATACTCCAAATTCGGAAGAAAGAAATAGTGAACAAGCAGAGGCAGTTGTTGGATCTTGAATGTGTCGGAGACACTTGATGAGCCTGAAGAATTTCAAAGTAATATTATGTTCATTTTACATGTGTTGACTTTTATTATTGAATTATTTGTCAATTTTACTATAATAATAGTATATCATTTTTCAAATTTGAAAGTGGTGGGACACGCAGAGTTCGAGGACGACGCTACTTAGAGATTTATCGACTTAGATCTGTCGAGCGTGTTAAAGTAAGTAGAAATACTCATGGTCACTGTTGGATCTGAAGCTCGACTTTTAGCAGGCTATTTGGGTATTTTAGCACGAAATGCAAATATGTTGCCCATCAACTACGAATCATGGCATCACATGCCCGATAGCAACAAAAACCGGGCTCTCGCTAATATTAAGGTAACAAAATGTGAATGCAATTTATAATACTTTGGTTTAAGTTTCATTTATATTTACATTCTAAACTTATGTTTTTTAGGAGAGATTTGCTTTAGAAGTCTCCGATGATTATATCAGAAGGCATTAGGTAAAAGATGGAGAGACAATAAAAGCACTTTAAAGAAACAATATTTTAAGAAAGACATAAGCCTCGAGGAAAAATCGAGAAATGTTCCGCCAGAATGCCGAGGTATCAATGGGAAGATGCGGTTAGATTTTGGAATTCAAAGAAAGGAGGGTATTGTGTATTTCAAACTCTTATATATAGTGTTTACTATATACGTAATAATAATTTTATTATGTAGGACCGTGAGCGAGTTGGAACAAGCGTGAGCAAAAACAAAAATTCACGCATTACCAGGCGAGGTCGAGAAGTTTTGCTTCAGAGTGAGGCCGAGGTATTATGAATTTATTAATTCTTTCAAATATTAATAACTTTCTATTATTAAATAATATTCTTACTACTATATTGTAGGAAGTCAAATCAGGACAAAAGTTGGGCGCCTTGACTTTTTGAGATTACGATAGGAAGAAAGATGGATCTCCTATGACATCCAAGTGGAGAAATTATGGTATATTCACTTAATAATATTTGATTTATTCTAAATATTTATAATCTTTAATTATAATTGTTTAATTCAATTCATCATTAGTAGTTTTAAAAATGTTAAGTTATGTTGCATTTCTTTTTATTATATATTTCGTTTCTAACTCTTTAATTGATTTTTAGGAGAAACTAAAGGAGAAGAAGGCGGAATATGAAGCGATTGCTTCGAGTGATAGTTCTGTTAATCTTGAGAACATTGATAATGAATTATCACTTTGAAGTTTTAGGTCTGAAAGGTACGGTCGGGTTCGATTTCAAGGATCTGGTGTTACCCAGACCCAATATTTTGGATCCGGCCCCAACAATACATGCCTTCCTAAGTAAAGCTCAAGTGAAGTTCGAGGTTAAGAGACCAGATAGCTCGGATGCAAGCGAACACGGTTGAGCAAATTGCCGAGGTTCAACGAAAATATGAAGAACTCCAGAACAACTTAGAGCAGAGGAGGCAGAGAGGGAGGCGGTGGGCATGAGAGAGAGAGGCAGAGGCACGAGCGATGGTAGCGAACGAGCAAAAAGTACGATGACCTCCACTACACTTCAAGAGATGATGCATATGTTTCAACAATCATAAAAGCCGCTGTCTTAGACATTAGTTTTCTTATTGTAAGAATGTTTTTAAGTTTTGTCACGTTTAACATTATTGTAAAAATATTTTAAATTATACTTTATTATTAATTATATCATATATCTTTAGTTAAATTTGAAGTATCATTTAGAATTAATATTTTTGGTTGTATTTTTATGTTAAATTTCTTTGTTTTTTGGTGCATTTTATATTATATTTGTTGTATTTGGTTGGATTTTAATGCAGGAAGGGCTGGATATTGGTGAAAAAAATACTACAAATCTGCCAAATTTAGCGGCGTTTGTAGTGAAAGCGCCGCTAAAAGCATTGACCTTTAGCGGCGTTTGTGGGAAAAGCGCCGCTAAAAGCCTTAACCTTTAGCGGCGCTTTTATCACAAACGTTGTGACAGCCCAAAATTGACCCTAGTCGGGATGTGGTTTCGGGACCACAAAACCGAGGCATAAAAATAATTTAAAATTTATTTTGATGCCTATGATATGTGTTAATTTGTGTGTGACATTTTTGATGTTTCGATTTAGTGTTATAAATGCGAATTTCACTAGAAAGGACCTAGTAGTGAACTTTGAAAGTATGATGGGGAAATGTGTGATGACTAGTTGCTCATGCATGCAAAAATAAGGATTTGCATGTCAAATTTCCCCCAACATGAAGTGGCGGCCATGGCAAGAGAGGATGGGCAAAACATGTCATGAAACATGTTTTGTTGGTGCATTAGGGAGAAATAATAAACAAAGGTGTATGGGTAAGAAAAGAATGAAAAAAAATGTGTGTGAGTGAGGTATTCCCCCATTGCCGTGAGTTGTAGAGAAGGAAAGAAAAAATTTTGTTCATCCTTTCTTTGAGCCAAAACTAAGGAAGAAGGAGGATTTTTGCTTCATGCTTGGTTTGGAAGAGATCTAGAAGGAGATTTGGCTAAGTTTGCATCAAGATTAAGGTATGTATGAGGTTGTGTTAGGAGTTTCATGCATGTTTTGGTTGCTAACTTGATGTGCATGTTAGCCATGGCTCAAATCTTTGTTAAGCCATGGAAATGGTATTTGGCCAAAGTTGTTATGGTGATAAAGCCATTGCATGCTAAGTGTGAAGCTTGATGATGATGCATGCAATGATGGATTGTCTACTCTTGAGTAAGATTTTGAGCTTTCTTTTGTTTTATCATGATTGAAGTTGAAAAGGAGCATGATTGTCATATTCGCCATGATGCATTCATGAGCATGGTTCATGCTTCTTGCATGTTAGTTAAAATTTGTGTTTTGGATGGCTATGGACACCTTGAAATTCGCCATGCTCATATATGTATATATATGTTTGCACATGATGTTTTGGTTATGAAGGAAGTGATGAATAAGTTTGTTTAAAGAAGAAGATGTTGAAGAATAATTGTGAAATTTGCAAGCACAATTCGACCTAGCACACATATAAGTGCTTGATGCTATATTATAAGTTTTGAGCCACAATATGCAAAGCATTAACTAGTAAAATGCATGCTGTTTTTGTGAGGTATTATGCATAATTGGCCTCAACATGTACATGAATATTCGGCCTTGGGTAGCCTATTGAAGGCCTTAGCATTTCCTTGATGCTCGAATAAATTGTATTGAATTGCTTGATGTAGTATAAAATGTGCATGACCATTGTGTATTCAAGCTAAAGGGTGGCCATATGACCATTTAAACTCCTTGTCATATTCGCCATAAGCTAGCACAATGAGGTTTTAATAAATTGAATTTGTTTGAATTAGCTCAAGAGCTTAGAGGGCCACAATTGGACAAGGGAAGGAGAAAGTGATCGAATAGCGAAAAAGTCGTTCGACAACATCCGAGGTAAGTCCTTAAGAAGTGACCCTAGTTGAATTATGTGAAATAAAGTATGGATGTGTATTGATTATTGATTATGTGTGCATGAGTATTTGAATTCTACCGGGCTAAGTCCCAAGGCGAATATGCTTGTGACTATAATTGCGTTTGAGCCTTAGTAACGAAAATGAAATATGTATGTCCAATGATAATTGATGTATGTGTTCATGGGAAATTGAATGATATCCGGGCTAAATCTCAAGACAATTATGCTGGAAATTATATCCGGTTAAGACCCAAGGCAATTGTGCTAGTGGCTACATCCGGGCTAAGACCAAGGCATTCGTGCGAGACATTCTATCCGGGCTAAGACCAAGGCATTTGTGCACATGGTTATATCCGGTTATATTCGAAGAATCTTGGGCTTGAGGTGAGTGTTGTTTGCTGTAATAAATTCAATGAGTACACTCAAAAGCCCAAAGAATGAGGTATGCGTTTATATGTGCATTGGAAAGTCGACATGTTTGAGCAACATTCGCTCAATCGACTAATGAATTTCAGTTATTGAATTGATTGATACTTTGTGAAATTATATAATGATGAAGTGTGAAGTAAGAATGTGTATTAATGAAATGATGCATTTGGCTATGTGAATGTATTGCTGTAATTAGAGTTGATTATATTCCTTGAGACTTACTAAGCATAAAATGCTTACCCGTTGTTTTGGCTCTCGGTTTTCTAGATTTCGCTCAAGCAATCGGATTTGGGATCGTTGAAGTCGAAGTCATCCACACTATCAAGCCTCCATTTTGGTATAAATTTTGGTTGAACTTGAGATGGCATGTATAGGACTACCCTTGTTGGTTAAATATGTTGTGATGTATATATGTACGGCCATGCGAAAATGGCTCGAAAAAGGAAGCATGAACTTAGACTATTTGTGGTTTGTATGTATATATTTGGTGTCATGATGTGGCTATGGATTGGAAATGGGAATGTTGGTCACATGATCAGCCATTGGCATGGTTAAAATGATCATATATGAACCTATGTATGGCAAGACTAGTTGGTTCATGGAGACTACCAAATAGGTAAGACCTACCTTAAAACAGATGCTGCCAGCTGCAGTGACGTGAATGTGAAAAATCACCAAAATTTGTAGGAATGGTATTAAATAGTGAATAAGCTATGTAAATGAACCTTGATGAGTCTATTTTCATATGGAAGAAACGAAATGGTCATAGGAGTTACATGTTAAGAGATATTAAGGCTATTGTGAGACAGGGCCAGAACGGTTTCTGGGTCCCCTGTCGCAACTTTAAAAATTTACTATAAATTATCCAGAAAGAATTAGGAGTCATGCCTTATATGTACAGATTCCATTTTGAGTCTAGTTTCATTAGAAACAAACGGCACCAGTGTTAAAGCCCTGTACAGAGAGATATTCAAGTTATAACGCGCGAAGGTCAGAGCAGTCGATCCCTGTAACATGGGTGACTTTAACTAATAAACTGTACCAATTGGCCCGACCAAAAATTCTAGAAATAAATCCATGGATGGATATATGAGTCTAAATTCAGGGAAAATTTACAAAACCAGTTTCCGAGTTTTGAAACTCGAGATATGATTTTTAAGACGACAGTGATGCAGTTTTCCAGCCTGACTGGAAATGTCAAATTGGTGGGCAAAACATGTGAACTTGGCTTGTTAACCCCTCGTGTCCGACACGGCGATGGTCTCGGGTTCGGGTGTTACAATTTTATTGGTATCGAGCCACGGTTTAGTCGATTCTAGGACTACCGTGATGTGTTTGGGGTCTAGCTATACATGCCATTAAATGATGAATCGATAGTGTGGTGATTTACGATAATTTGACTTTGTGTTTGTTTATAGCAATGGATCCCGATCCCAACCGAGCGATAGCTGATGATGTGGAGAGTGTGGCGCCTGCTCCGCGCAAGGGACAGCGCGGCGGACTCTCAACCTATGGCCAGCAATCCGAATGACGAGGCTAGGCAAGCCTTTTATAGTGTGATAAACGAATGGTTTAATCAATACATTCGAACTAACACTACTGTTCCACAACCTCCATTCCCGACAAATGCAACCCCGCACCTACAATACCTCCGGTGACTGACCAAATAAGGTCAAGTAAGCCCCATCGATAGGATTCGAAAACATGGGGCCACTGAATTTAAGGCTACGGATGATGATGATGCCGAAGCGAGCTGAATTTTGGTTGGATAACACTATCCGGGTGCTCGATGAGCTATCCTCAGACACCGATGAGTGCTTAAAGTGTACCATCTCCTTGCTACGTGAGTCCGCCTACTATTGGTGGAGTACTCGACTTGTGGTGCCTAGAGAGCAAGTGACTTGGGAATTCTTTCAAACCGAGTTCAAAAAAGTATATCGATCGAGATTCATCGACCAAAAGCGGAGGGAATTTCTTGATCTTAAGCAAGGTTCTATGTCCGTTACCGACTACGAACGAAAGTTTGTGAGGCTTAGCCGATGCTGCGAGAATGCATTTCGTCCAAGCTATTATGTGTAAACGCCTGAGGATGGGCTGAATGATGATATAAGGATGTTTGTTGGCATTCTCGAGATACGAGAGTTCGTAGTACTTGTTGAGCGAGCTTGTAAAGTCAAGAGCTTAGAAAGGAGAAACAAAAAGCTGATGTGGGAACCGGAGAATTCGAAGAGGTCCTCGGAAAGTCTCTTCAACAAGCATCGAAGAGATTTCGAGATGATGCGAGCCGGTCTAGAGGCGTTCGGGCTTTTCTAGACGAGGACGCGATCGACCCTGTGACCACACGAGTCACTTGATCGCTGATGGTGGAAATGATCGCCGAGAGAGGGCGAGTGTCCACATTGTGGCAAATGGCATTCGGGAGTTGTTGGTTTCGTGATCGCCTCGCTATAAGTGTGGATCGGCCGACCACTTTATGAAGGATTGCCCGAGGATGCTTGAACAGAATGTGAGTCGAGTGGAAACCCGGTAGGCCACCTAGAAATATGGGCAATGTCGTTGGCGGTCGAGAGGATCTAGAGATGCTACCATCGATCTCGAGGCTCGTGCTCTGCAAGGACTTATGCCATCGCCGCGACGTGAGGATCTTGCCTCTCCGGATGTCATTACTGGCACTTTCACTCTTTTCAATACAAATGTGATTGCTTTGATTGACCCCGGTTCTACTCATTCATATATATGTGAAACCTTAGCATCCAAAGAAGACTTTGCCTATTGAGTCTCTCGAGTTTGTAATTCGGTGTCAAACCCTTGGGTCATTACGTGCTTGTCAACAAAGTGTGCAAGAAAAGTCCCCTAGTGTTCCGAGGTTCTTGTTTTCCGGCGGACTTGATGCTTTTGCCGCTCGATGAGTTCGACGTTATTCTTGGTTTGGATTGGTTGACCATGCACGATGCGGTTGTAAATTGCAAGAGCAAGACTATCGATTTGAGGTGCGCGAATAATGAAATAATTCGGGTTGAGTCTACGGACTTAAAGGGTTGCCGGTTGTAATATCGCGATGTTGGCCCGAAATATGTAAGAAAAGGGCGCGGCGTACCTTGCGTCGTGCTTTCGATGACAAGGAATCGAAAAGAAACCCGAATCTGTGCCCGTGGTTTGTGAATACCGGATGTTTTCCAGAAGAATTGCGGGTTTACCACCCATTCGGAAATAGAATTTGGCATCGAATTGGTACCGGTACCACTCCAATTTCGATAGCTCCGTATCGTATGGCACCAATGGAATTAAAGGAGTTGAAAGCTCGATTGCAAGAATTGGTGGATAGAGGTTTTGCTCGCCCGAGTTTTTCGCCTTAGGGTGCGCCGGTGTTGTTCGTGAAGAAGAAGGATGGAACCATGCGGTACGTGCATCGACTATCGTCGACTTAATAAAGTGACGATAAAGAACAAGTATCCGTTGCCACGTATTGATGACTTGTTCGATCAAGCTGAAGGAGCCTCGGTGTTCTCGAAAATAGATTTGAGATCGGGCTATTATCAATTGCGAATCCGAGATTTGGACGTGCCCAAGAGCGCCTTGAGCGAGATATGGTCACTATGAGTTCCTAGTGATGCCGTTTGGGCTCACTAATGCCCTGCGGTATTTATGGATTTGATGAATCGGATCTTTAGACCATATTTGGATCGATTAAGTAGTCGTGTTTATTGATGACATCTTGGTCTATTCAAGAAATGAGACCGAACATGCTAAACACCGCGGTTAGTCTTTGCAAATTTTACGGGATAAGCAATTATATGCTAAGTTCAACAAGTGTGAGTTACGGTTAAGAGAGGTTAGCTTCTTGGGTCATGTGGTATCTGATCGGTATTCGAGTCGACAGAATAAAATTTCAGCCATACTTAATAGGAAGCCTCAGAAATATTCGAGGTTCTGACTTTTTGGGGCTTACGGTTATTACCGACGATTTGTAAAAGGATTCTCAACGATAGCCACGCCGATGACGAAGCTACTCCAAAAGGATGTTAAGTTCGAATGGACGGAGAAATGTCAAAAAAGTTTCGATCAACTGAAAACTTATCTGACTGAAGCCCCAATTCTAGTGCAACCCGAGTCCGGCAAAGAGTTTGTCATCTATAGCGACGCCTCCCTACTTGGATTAGGTTGTGTATTGATGCAAGAGGGTCGAGTTGTGGCCTATGCGTCGAGGCAATTAAAGCCACATGAGAAAAATTATCCGACTCATGATCTCGAATTGGCCGCCATCGTGTTCGCCTTAAAGATATGGCGACATTACTTATTTGGTGAAAGGTGCCATGTGTACTCGGATCACAAGAGTCTCAAATATCTGATGACCCAAAGAGACTTAAATCTGCGACAAAGACGTTGGCTCGAGCTGTTAAAGGATTATGAGCTGATCATTGACTATCACCGGGAAAGGCGAATGTGGTTGCGGATGCCTTGAGTCGTAAATCATTATTCGCTTTTTCGAGCGATGAACGTGCACTTGTCTCGTCCAATCCGATAGTGTGTTAGTAGCTGAATTGAAAGCCAAACCACTATTGATACATCAAATTCGAGAAGCTCGTAAAGTCGACGACGAGTTGGTCGCAAAAGCGGGCTGAGTGTGTTCGAACAAGGACTCGAATTTCAAATCGACGATGACGATTGTTTGAGGTTCAAAGTCATCTGTGTGTTCCAAATAATTGAACTCATTTCGATAATTTCGAATGAAGCCCATTGTAGCCGAATGGCAATCCACCCGGAGTATGAAGATGTACAATGATTTGAAACGTCGATTTTGGTGGCATGGTATGAAGCGAGACATCTCCGACTTTGTTTCGAGATGTTTAATATGTCAACAAGTGAAAGCGAACATCGGTGCCTTCGGATTACTTCACCAATCACGATACCCGAGTGGAAATGGGATCGAGTCACAATGGACTTTGTATCCGGACCGCCATTGTCGCAAGTAAGAAGGATGCGGTTTGGGTCGTGGTTGATAGATTGACTAAGTCGGCTCACTTTGTCCCGTGACGCACGGATTTTTCAATGGACAAATTAGCCGAATTGTACGCGTTCTCAGTTGTGAGATTACACGGTGCCTATTTCCATCGTGTCGGATAGAGATCCGAGATTTACCTCACGATTTTGGAAAAAGTTGCAAGAAGCTTTGGGTACCAAGTTGCATCTCAAGACCTCCTTTCACCCCCAAACCGATGGTCAATCTGGCGGATAGTTCGGATACTTGAGGATATGTTAAGATGTTGCGTCCTCGAGTTTAGTGATTCATGGGAGCGGTATTTACCGTTGATTGAATTCGCTTATAACAACAACTTTCAATCAAGTATTAAGATGGCACCTACGAGGCTTTGTACGGTCGTAAATGCCGTACACCATTGTTTTGGATGAGCTTGGTGAAAACAAGATTTTCGGGTGGATTTGATTAGAGAGATCTTTGAAAGTGAAAGTAATCCGTGAAAGTCTCAAGATAGCCTCCGATCGTCGAAGTCGACGCAAATCTGAGCGTAAGGATATCGAGTATCGTGGGTGATAAAGTGTTTCTCAAGGTATCGCCTTGGAAAAAGATACTCGATTTGGCCGTAAGGGCAAGCCGAGCCCGAGGTTCATTGGGCCATATGAGATATCCGGCGAGTCGGTCCGGTGGCATATCGTTTGATTTTGCCCCGAACTCAAAAGGTTCACGATGTCTTTCACGTTTCGATGCTTCGACGCTATAGATCGATCCATCGCACGTGATTAGTCCATCGAAATTGAAATTCAAGCTAATATGAGTTATGAGGAAGAACCGATTCGTATCCTATCACGAAGTGAAAGAGTTGCGAAACAAGCGGGTTCACTGGTGAAAGTGTTATGGCTCAAGCACGGGATAGAAGAAGCTACTTGGGAGACAGAGAACTCTATGAAAGAGCGATATCCAAACCTATTTACGGTAAGATTTTGGGGACGAAAATTTCTTAAGTGGGGAGAGTTGTGACAGCCCAAAATTGACCCTAGTCGGGATGTGGTTTCGGGACCACAAAACCGAGGCATAAAAATAATTTAAAATTTATTTTGATGCCTATGATATGTGTTAATTTGTGTGTGACATTTTGATGTTTCGATTTAGTGTTATAAATGCGAATTTCACTAGAAAGGACCTAGTAGTGAACTTTGAAAGTATGATGGGAAATGTGTGATGACTAGTTGCTCATGCATGCAAAAATAAGGGATTTGCATGTCAAATTCCCCCAACATGAAGTGGCCGGCCATGGCAAGAGGATGGGCAAAACATGTCATGAAACATGTTTTGTTGGTGCATTAGGGAGAAATAATAAACAAAGGTGTATGGGTAAGAAAAGAATGAAAAAAAAATGTGTGTGAGTGAGGTATTCCCCCATTGCCGTGAGTTGTAGAGAAGGAAAGAAAAAATTTTGTTCATCCTTTCTTTGAGCCAAAACTAAGGAAGAAGGAGGATTTTTGCTTCATGCTTGGTTTGGAAGAGATCTAGAAGGAGATTTGGCTAAGTTTGCATCAAGATTAAGGTATGTATGAGGTTGTGTTAGGAGTTTCATGCATGTTTTGGTTGCTAACTTGATGTGCATGTTAGCCATGGCTCAAATCTTTGTTAAGCCATGGAAATGGTATTTGGCCAAAGTTGTTATGGTGATAAAGCCATTGCATGCTAAGTGTGAAGCTTGATGATGATGCATGCAATGATGGATTGTCTACTCTTGAGTAAGATTTTGAGCTTTCTTTTGTTTTATCATGATTGAAGTTGAAAAGGAGCATGATTGTCATATTCGCCATGATGCATTCATGAGCATGGTTCATGCTTCTTGCATGTTAGTTAAAATTTGTGTTTTGGATGGCTATGGACACCTTGAAATTGCCATGCTCATATATGTATATATATGTTTGCACATGATGTTTTGGTTATGAAGGAAGTGATGAATAAGTTTGTTTAAAGAAGAAGATGTTGAAGAATAATTGTGAAATTTGCAAGCACAATTGGCCTAGCACACATATAAGTGCTTGATGCTATATTATAAGTTTTGAGCCACAATATGCAAAGCATTAACTAGTAAAATGCATGCTGTTTTTGTGAGGTATTAAGTGCATAACTGGCCTCAACATGTACATGAATATTCGCCTTGGGTAGCCTATTGAAGGCCTTAGCATTTCCTTGATGCTCGAATAAATTGTATTGAATTGCTTGATGTAGTATAAAATGTGCATGACCATTGTGTATTCAAGCTAAAGGGTGGCCATATGACCATTTAAACTCCTTGTCATATTCGCCATAAGCTAGCACAATGAGGTTTTAATAAATTGAATTTGTTTGAATTAGCTCAAGAGCTTAGAGGGCCACAATTGGACAAGGGAAGGAGAAAGTGATCGAATAGCCGAAAAAGCCGTTCGACAACATCCGAGGTAAGTCCTTAAGAAGTGACCCTACTTGAATTATGTGAAATAAAGTATGGATGTGTATTGATTATTGATTATGTGTGCATGAGTATTTGAATTCTACCGGGCTAAGTCCCAAGGCGAATATGCTTGTGACTATAATTGCGTTTGAGCCTTAGTAACGAAAATGAAATATGTATGTCCAATGATAATTGATGTATGTGTTCATGGGAAATTGAATGATATCCGGCTAAATCAAGACAATTATGCTGGAAATTATATCCGGTTAAGACCCAAAGGCAATTGTGCTAGTGGCTACATCGGGCTAAGACCAAGGCATTCGTGCGAGACATTCTATCCGGCTAAGACCGAAGGCATTTGTGCACATGGTTATATCCGGTTATATTCGAAGAATCTTGGGCTGGAGGTGAGTGTTGGTTGCTGTAATAAATTCAATGAGTACACTCAAAAGCCCAAAGAATGAGGTGCGTTTATATGTGCATTGGAAAGTCGACATGTTTGAGCAACATTCGCTCAATCGACTAATGAATTTCAGTTATTGAATTGATTGATACTTTGTGAAATTATATAATGATGAAGTGTGAAGTAAGAATGTGTATTAATGAAATGATGCATTTGGCTATGTGAATGTATTGCTGTAATTAGAGTTGATTATATTCCTTGAGACTTACTAAGCATAAAATGCTTACCCGTTGCTTTGGCTCTCGTTTTCTAGATTTCGCTCAAGCAATCGGATTTGGGATCGTTGAAGTCGAAGTCATCCACACTATCAAGCCTCCATTTTGGTATAAATTTTGGTTGAACTTGAGATGGCATGTATAGGACTACCCCTTGTTGGTTAAATATGTTGTGATGTATATATGTACGGCCATGCGAAAATGGCTCGAAAAAGGAAGCATGAACTTAGACTATTTGTGGTTTGTATGTATATATTTGGTGTCATGATGTGGCTATGGATTGGAAATGGGAATGTTGGTCACATGATCAGCCATTGGCATGGTTAAAATGATCATATATGAACCTATGTATGGCAAGACTAGTTGGTTCATGGAGACTACCAAATAGGTAAGACCTACCTTAAAACAGATGCTGCCAGCTGCAGTGACGTGAATGTGAAAAATCACCAAAATTTGTAGGAATGGTATTAAATAGTGAATAAGCTATGTAAATGAACCTTGATGAGTCTATTTTCATATGGAAGAAACGAAATGGTCATAGGAGTTACATGTTAAGAGATATTAAGGCTATTGTGAGACAGGGCCAGAACGGTTTCTGGGTCCCCTGTCGCAACTTTAAAAATTTACTATAAATTATCCAGAAAGAATTAGGAGTCATTCCTTATATGTACAGATTCCATTTTGAGTTTAGTTTCATTAGAAACAAACGGCACCAGTGTTAAAGCCCTGTACAGAGAGATATTCAAGTTATAACGCGCGAAGGTCAGAGCAGTCAATCCCTGTAACATGGGTGACTTTAACTAATAAACTGTACCAATTGGCCCGACCAAAAATTCTAGAAATAAATCCATGGATGGATATATGAGTCTAAATTCAGGGAAAATTTACGAAACCAGTTTCCGAGTTTTGAAACTCGAGATATGATTTTTAAGGCGGCAGTGACGCAGTTTTCCAGCCTGACTGGAAATGTCAAATTGGTGGGCAAAACATGTGAACTTGGCTTGTTAACCCCTCGTGTCCGACACCGGCGATGGTCTCGGGTTCGGGGTGTTACAAACGTCGCTAAAAAGCCTTGATCTTTAGCGGCGCTTCTCCCGCAAACGCCGCTAAAGGTCAAGGCTTTTAGCGGCGTTTGTGAAAAGCCGCTAAAAGCCTTAACCTTTAGCGGCGCTTTTCCCACAAACACCGCTAAAAGCCTTGACCTTTAGCGGCATTTTTTTCCAATAAACGCCACAAATTTCTGTGGCGTTACATATAGCAGTGTTTTTTGCGGCGTTTTAGAAAGCGCCGCTAAAAGTTTTAGTGGCGCCTAAAAGCGCCGCTAAAGGCTAAAAAAAGCGCCGCTAAAAGTCTGTTTCCTGTAGTGCTAGTTCCCCGGCAACGGCACCAAAAACTTGATACGTGATATTCACGATAGATTTTAAATATTTATAATTAATCGTTCTTGAAACTAACTATTATCCTGATGAAGGAAAGTGTACCTATTGAATAGTAGTATAGCTTTAGCAAGACCGGATTGTTGAACCCAAAGGAACCAATAGTACTAGTAATTACCTTCTTTTTATTGTCTAGCCTAAAAATTAAGGGATTTGGTTATCTAAACTAATTACTAAACTAAGAGTGCGTTTTTGAAACTAACTATTATCATGATGAAGGCAAGTGTACCTATCGAATAGTAGTATAGCTTTAGCAGGATCGAATTGTTGAACCCAAATGAACCAAGAGTACTAGTAATTACCTTCTTTTTATTGTCTAGCCTAAAAATTAAGGGATTTGGTTATCTAAACTAATTACTAAACTAAGAGTGCACAGAGAGAAGATTGGGAAAAAGCTTTTTGGGAAAACTCGACTGATTAAGACAATACCCATGGAAAAATTCACCTAGACTTCACTTGCTATTTAACTCTGAATCAAACGATTTATTCATTTGAATTGATCCGTAGAAATCCCTAAGTTATATTATTATCTCTCTCGAGACTAATAACATCCAAACCTAGGTTGATTAATTGAAATCTCTTTCTAATTAACACCTAGTGTTGCATTAACTCGATCTATGGATCCCCTTATTAGGTTTCACCCTAATCCGGCAAAATATTATCACCCTATCTCTAGGCGTGCAATCAACTCCGCTTAATTATGACAAATTTACTCTTAGACAGGGTCTATTCCTCCTCTGAATAAGAGCATTAACTCGAATCAATATCCTGGAATATTAAAACAAGAATTAAGAACACATAATTAAGAACAAGTCAAATATTTATCATACAATTCAGATAATAATAACAAGATCCGTCTTAGGTTTCATTCCCCTTAGGTATTTAGGGGTTTAGTTCATAATTATAGAAGAAAACATCTCAGAAGAATAATGAACACAAAACATAAAGAAAACCCAAAACCCTTGAATGGAAATTGAAGGGAGATCTTTAGTCTTGATGATGAATCCGGCTTCTGAGATGGACCAATCAGCTTCCCTTGAGTAATTCCTTGCCTCCTACTCTGCGTCTCCCTCCTAAGTGCCTCCTCAGGTGTTTAAATAGGCTTTAGAATGCCTAAGAGCCCTCAAAATTGGCCTTTTCTGAATAGGGTTATACTTGGGCTCGACAGGACACGCTCGTGTGACACGCCCATGTGAGGAAGTCCAGGCCGTGTTGATTTCCCATGTGGGTCCATTTTCTCCATTTTCGGCCTGTTTCTCGCTCTTTTTACTCTCCTATGCTCACCTAAGTATAAAAAATGAAATTAAATAATTAGGAGCATCGGATTCACCAAATCTAAGGAGAAACCATCCATAAATGTGCTAAGCATGGGATAAAAACATGTATAAATTACAGTTTATCATTGATCAAATCATGTTTAATACATGGATTGAACTAGATTAAGTTTATATCTATGAATACATGAAATAATTCAACGTGGTCAATGGCTTATTATATGTGATTATAATGTTGGATTGGTGGATATATGTTAGTGAGTTTTGGTACAGGAAAATGGTAAGTTTTGGGCGATAAGCGAGGCTAGGAAATAACTTTATTTTGTCCACACGGGGATGTGTCTTGGCCGTGTGTAACGCACGGCTTGTCCCATGGGCATGTGGTCCGGCCGTGTGTCCCCTGCATCTTAAAATGAGAAATAGAATGCTCAGAATTGGGCACACGGGTAGAGACACGGGCATGTGTCTCATCCGTGTGGTTGACATGGCCGTGTGAAGATTGCACTTAAATTTCGAAAATAAAATTCGCCACATGGCCTAGCACACGGGCGTGTGACTTGGCCGTTTGACTTCGATTTCTCAATACTTGTAAGTCAGAGAGTTACATGGGTTAGGGACACGGGTATGTGTAGTACACAGCCCAACCACACAGGCATGTGAGCCTCGCACCTTGGTAAATTTTTTTAATTTCGTGAAAAATTCTTAGAGATCCCGATTAAGTCCCGACTCGATTCTAATGCTCGTATTGGAATTCGAGGGTCCATTTAAGGGACATTACAAATGATTTTAGAATTTGAATAGTAACTTGTACGATTTATCTATAAATGTTTCTAAAAGTTTCGGTAATACTCTGAAACCTTGTTCCTAAGAAAGATACGGGTTAGGGGTGTTACATTACCTGTTTCATTTGCATAGTATAAAGCATAAGCATAAACATCAACCATAACCACAAGCTTGGCACAAACCTAAACATCATAACTCGTTTGGGATCAACCATATGATAAGCCATTTCATGAGAAAATACATAATTTCATTCATACAACCTTTTCATGAACATAAGCATATTTCCATTGAAGTTTACCATTTCAATCCTTTTCATTAATACATGATATAGTTCATTTGAACACTTACCATTCCTTTTCTTTTCATGCCTGTTGAACCACTTAAAATATGATTGGATACTCGGGAAAGCTCACACAAAGTGTACTTAAACATATAACCGTAACCTTTCCTTTACATCGTTGCTTACACGAGCTGTGAAATGGGCCTGCTCACACGAGCTATGGGTTGGAATGTAAGCTACATGATGCTGCTCACAAGAGCTGTGGAGTATCCATGAAAAATGCAGGACTTCAGTCGTCGGCAAGACATTTAAGACCAGCACTTGAAACATGAAAACCTTAATGACATGTCATTTGATTCCAACGAATTCCTGAGGTGCAACCGGGACTCGATAATTGTCAATTCATCATAAAATTGGTACATTAATAAAATAATTGAATTGCATTAAAATGACATAACAAACATTCAATTTATATAACATTTAAAATGATTACAGTTTATACGAACTTATCTAGTTAATTTGCAGTAATGACTAAGTATAGGAGCTATTTGGAAATTTTCTTTTCTCCTCGATTTTCAACTCATTCTCGATCTAAATTAATAATTTCATTCAATTCATTAATTCAGACAGTAAAACCAATTCATTTTATGAAATTTAGTCATTTATGACATTTTTACAAAATTACCCTCAACTTTCTATTTTTATTCAATTTAGTCTCCGTGTCCTAATCATGCAAATTAACCAATTTTTATTGAAAATCGATACCATTCTAATATCAATAGCTTCCATTACAGCCCACATTTGTAACAATTTCACATCAAGTCCTTGAATTATTATTACTTTAGCAATTTAATCCCTAAACATTTAAATCATTAAAAAATTTCTTAACAAAATTCTTATAAATAATAGCTAATACTTCAAATTCATCATTTAACATCTAAAATTATAAAGATTTATCGATGACAACATTCAAAATCTTTAACAGTTTCAAAAACAAAGGTATGAGCTAGTTGGACCTAGTCGAACGATCTCAAAAACATAAAAATTATTAGAAATAGGTGAAAAATAACTTTCCATGCAAGAAAATAACCATGGCCGAACCTTGAAAGCCTTTAAAATGATTTCTCATGCTATGTTTTCTCTTTTCGTGGAAGATGATGAATTAAAAAAAAAAACAACATTTGGTTTTTATTTTAATTAATTTAACTTATTAAATTAATTAAAAATATTTTAACATAAAAAATTCATTTAACACAAGTATTACCGTCCACTACCTTACACTGGGGTCTAATTTGCATTTAGATCCTTAAACCATTAATTATGCAATTTAGTTAATAAACATTAATAGCTATTAACTTTTACAATTTAGTCCTTTCTAATTAATTAATTATTTAAACATCAAAATTTCTTAACGAAATTTTAATGCAACCGTAACAACACTCTGTAAATATTTTATTAAATATTTATGTCTTAGTTTATAGAAACAAGATCTCGATACCTCATTTTTTAAAACCACTTGACTTTAGAGTCATATCACTTGAACCTACTTATTCATTCAAATAGCATAAATTGCCAATTCAAAATTTATTCTAATACCATATTTGACTCATAAATATTAAATAATAACATTTATGAACTTACTCATCGGATTTGTGGCCCTGAAACCACTATTTTCGACACCACTGAAAAACTGGCTGTTACAGAAAGGTGAAGAGATGATGAGCCAAATAAGGTGGTTTTCCTCCTTTCGTCCCTCTCTCGTTCTTCGTCTTCGGATCTTCTTTTTCTCCAACTTGCTTCCTTTTGAAAATTGATTTTCTATTCTTTTTGCACTCATCGGCTCCCCACTTTGTCCTAAAAGGGTGATATGTATATCCCCTAAAAGATTGTGGACTAGGTTAACTCCTTTTCCTATTCTATTTTTTTCCTCTTGGGAGTGTTTGGGCCTGTACATTTTTTCATAGCCTAATCTTTCTAATTCTTGGTCATTATTAACAATTGATTAAAAGATGGGTTAAGCCCAAAAGCTGATGTGGCATTATTTAAGTGTGAGCTTCCCAATCTATTCCCGTTAGGCTCAATACTATGGCTTTGCTGTAGCATTGGGGCTTTATGTGACAGCCCAAAATAGACCCTAGCCGGAATGTGGTTTCGGGACCACAAAACCGAGGCATAACAATAATTTAAAATTTATTTCGATGCCTATAATATGTGAGTATTCATGTATGACATTTTTTGATGATTGATTTAGTGTTATAAAGGTGAATTTCACTAGAAAGGACTTGTGTGAGAAAATTTAGAATTGAGATAGGCAAATGTGGAAGTGGCCTATTGATGCACACTAGGAAATGTTGTCCTTGCATGTCAAATTCCCCAAATTTGACTATAGTGGCCGGCCATGGTGATGAATATGGGCAAAAGAAAACATGTTTCAAACATGTTTTGCTAGTGGTGCATGTTAGAAATAATAAAATAAGAGTATGAGAAAAAAAAAAGGAAAAAAAAGTGTTCATCTTTCACCATTGCTCTTGGCGAATGTCCTAAGGAAAGAAAAGAAAATTTTGCTCATCCATTTTCACTTCTTGGCGAAAATACTAAGGAAAAGGGGAGGATTTTTGCTTCATGCTTGGTTTGGAAGAGATCTAGAAGGAGATTTGGCTAAGTTTGCATCAAGATTAAGGTATGTATGAGGTTGTGTTAGGGGTTTCATCCATGTCTTGGTTGCTAACTTGATGTGCATGTTAGCCATGGCTCAAATCTTTGTTATGCCATGGAAATGGTATTTGGCCAAAGTTGTTATGGTGTTAATGCCATTGCATGCTAAATATCAAGCTTGATAATGATTCATGTGATGGTAGATTGAGGGTTCTTAGATTTTCTTTTAGCATTTTGAATGAGATACTAAGTTCTTTGTTTAACCATGACCAAATTGAAACGGTATGGTGTTGTGGTATTCGCCATGTTGTATCCATAAATATGATTCATGCATGTTGCATGGTGAGTAAGATTTAAGCTTTGGATATGTGTGTATATTTGGATATAAGCCACTTGAGAATTGGCCATTGCACCTACATGAATATATGTTTGCACATGATGAATTGGTATGACATGTATACTATTTTGAGGTGTCTATTTGCTTGTGATGTTGTTTGGTTATGAAATAAATGAGAGATGTGTATAGAACTACAATATGTAATCGTTAATTAGGAAAATGTATGCTGTTTTTTTGTGTAGTATAAGGTGTAAAATTTGCCTCCACATAGACATGCATATTCGCCAAAGGAAGTAGATTGGTGTGCATGTATTCGGTTAGAGGCAACCATATTGAAGCCTTATTTTGGCTTAGATTGTTGACCAAATGGGTAATAAGTGAGGATGGTTGCGAATATACAAATATACATATGCATGTGTAATTGAACTATAAATGTATAGCAAGATGATTAAACTAGTTTATTTATCTATTAAGCCCGAGAAGTTAAAGAAGGAGAAACAAGCAAGGGCAAAGCCAAGGACATCGAGTAGCCGGTTGAAACCGTTATACTCAACACAAGGTAAGTCCTTAAGCACTTATTGTGAGAACTCCTTGGATAGATATTTTTGAGTGATTCTCCTATTTATTATTATGATTATATGTACAAATTGAATTTAGTAAGTTGCTTTACCATGATGAATTGACATAAGGCACAATGTGTGCAAAGACCATATGGCACTATGTGTGCGATTTACTATGGCACTATGTGTGCGATTCACTATGGCACTATGTGTGCGATTCACTATGGCACTATGTGTGCGATTTACTATGGCACTATGTGTGCGATTCACTATGGCACTATGTGTGCGATTCACTATGGCACTATGTGTGCGATTCACTATGGCACTATGTGTGCGATTTACTATGGCACTATGTGTGCGATTTACTATGGCACTATGTGTGCGATTTGCTATAGCACTCTGTGTGCGATTTGCTATAGTCACCTTCGGTTGTGGAAATAAATTGTGCATGAACGAGGTAAGTGATTGAGTTACTAACTAAATATCGAATTGGGATTGTGCGGTGTACGCATAAAATTATCTAGTGCATTGTTGTTCCAACTTGAGGAAAGCGGATTCAAATCGATTGGGCTGACTTGTCGTTTGATTTGGTTGAAGGATTGGGCATGAGATCGAACCAAAATCTTAGAAATTGCAGTATAGTTTGATATGGCTGGAAACATCTATTTTGTATTATTTGATTATTCACTTATGATTGTTATTGTTGATGGTAGAGTAGTGCTTACGACTTCTTGAGTTATGTACTCATTTGGTGTGCTTATTTGTTGTTTATTTAGGTTCTTGATCCATTTTGCGTGCTCGGGACTGTCATCGAAGTCATCACACCGTCTAGCGACTTTTTGGTATCTTCTTCTTAGATGGTTTAAGAAAACATTTCGGCATGTATAGGCTATTATGTTTTGTTTGAACTCGGTATGTAAATATTGCCTAGCCATGCGAAAATGGCTTATGAATGTTTTGAGCATAATGTTATAATTATTTGGTATGTATATGCTCATTAAGAGGCATGGAAGTGTTTGGCAATGACCAGCCATTAGAATGGGTCATCATGCTTATATTTTGGACCATATATGAAAAAGGGGTGGTTGAATCATAGAGACTATGTGTTAGAGAAAGTCTATCCTAGAATATGATGCTGGCAGCAACAGTGACGTGGATGTGAAAAATCACTAAAAATAGTAGGAATAGAATTAAATAGTGAATAAATTATGTAAATGAACCTTGATGAGTCTATTTTCATATGGAGGAAACGAAACGGTTATATGAGTTGTATGTTGAGAGATATTTGGGTTTTAGTGGAACGGGGCCAGAACGGTTTCTGGATTCCCTGCTCGGACTTTGAAAATTCATTATAAATTAACCAGAAATAATTAGGAGTCATACCATATATGTATGAATTCCTCTTTGAGTCTAGTTTCTATAGAAACAAACGGTACCAGTATTGAAGTCCTGCACAGGGAGTTATTTGAGTTGTAACGCGTAAAGGTCAGTGTAGTCGGCCCCTGTAACACGGGTGACTTTAACTAATAAACTGTACCAATTGGCCCAACCAAAAATTCTAGAAAAAAATCTGTAGACGGAAATGTGAGTCTAGTTCCAGAAAAAAATTACGAAACTGATTTTCGAGTTCTAAAACTCAAGTTATGATTTTTGAAGCGACTAGTACACAGATTGGCAGCTTGTCTGGAACTTTTCAATAAGTGGTTTGAAGTCCGTTAACACCTCGTGTTCGACTCCGGCGACGGTCTCGGTTCGGGGTGTTACAATTTTATTGGTATCAGAGCCATGGTTTAGTCGGTTCTAGGACTACCATGGCACGTATGAGTCTAGCTATACATGCCTTAATGTTAATGTTTAAACGTGTGATGACTTCTGACGGTAAAATGTTTTTTTTTGTTTTGATTAGTAAATGGATCCCGAAGTAGAGAGAACCTTGGCGGATGATGTCGAAAGTGTAGCGGCTGCTCCTGCACAAGGGACGCCGCCTGTTGAACCTCGGTCATCTGCGAATAATCAAGGTGAGGGGCTAAACAAGCCTTCTTTACCATGATGAATGAGTGGGTCGCATAATATGCCCGAACCAATCCGGCTGTCCAACAAATCCGAATTTGAATAATCCACCCCAAGAGCCCGTAATGCCATCGATTCGACCTCGTGAGGCTGAGTAAGCCACCTGTAGATTTGATTAGGAAGCGCGGGGCTGAAGAGTTCAGGGCCGTAATTACTGATGATGCCGAAAGGGCCGAGTTCTGGCTTGACAACACCATTCGGGTGTTTGATGAACTATCATGCACACCCGATGAATGTCTAAAGTGTGCTATATCCTTGTTGCGGGACTCAGCCTACTATTGGTGGAGGACCTTGATTTCCATAGTTCCAAACGAACGAGTTACTTGGGATTTCTTTCAAACGGAGTTTCGAAAGAAATATATTAGTCAACGGTTCATTGATCAAAAGCGTAAGGAATTCCTGGAACTCAAGCAAGGCCGCATGACAGTATCTGAATACGAACATGAGTTCGTAAGACTCAGTCGGTATGCCCGGGAGTGTGTGGCTGATGAGGTTGCTATGTGCAAGAGGTTTGAAGAAGGGTTGAATGAAGATCTAAGATTACTAGTGGGTATTTTGGAGATAAAAGAATTCGTAACACTAGTTGAACGAGCCTGCAAGGCGGAGGGACTTGGAAAGGAGAAGAAGAAGGCTGAATTTGAAGCTAGAGACTATCGCAAAAGATCGACGGGTAAAGCTCCATTTTTATTGTAAAGAAGTTCGGGAGGACACCAATAGATCGAGGACGATGTGGGATTTCCATTAGACCACGACCATTGGCGGACTCGAGCTACTTCGGTAGCTAGTGTGGGCAATAACCGTCAAGAGAAATCAATGCCCCCAATGTGGGAGAAGACACATAGGTGAATGTTGGGGTAAGACTACCAATAAGGCTTGTTACGGATGCGGTTCGAAGGACCACCTCATTAGAGATTGCACGGGGCTCGATGAGAAGAATAGGATGCAAGGTGCGAGACCTAGTGGAATGACAACTAGAGGTAGACCACCAAGAATTTCAGGAGGTAGGGGTGGTAGTCGAGAGGGCTCTGACACGATCGTTCGATCCGAGACTCACGCTCCTGCTAGAGCATATGCCATCCGCAGACGAGAGGAGGCATCCTCCCTCGACGTTATCACCGTACTTTCACTCTTTTCGATACTAATGTGATTTCTTTGATTGACCACGGTTCTACTCATTCTTATATATGCGAAACCTTAGCATCCAAAGAAGACTTTGCCTATTGAGTCTCTCGAGTTTGTAATTGGTGTCAAACCCTTGGGTCATTACGTGCTTGTCAACAAAGTGTGTAAGAAAAGTCCCCTAGTGTTTCGAGGTTTTTGTTTTTCGGCGGACTTGATGCTTTTGCCGTTCGACGAATTTGACGTTATTCTTGGGTTGGATTGGTTGACCATGCACGATGCGGTTATAAATTGCAAAGGCAAGACTATCGATCTGAGGTGCGCTAATAACGAGATTGTTCGGGTTGAGTCTACGGACTTAAAGGGGTTGCCAGCTGTAATATCAGCGATGTTGGCCCAGAAATATGTAAGAAAAGGGTGCGAAGCGTACCTTGCGTATGTGCTCGATGACAAGGAGTCGGAAGGGAAACCCGAATTTGTGCCAGTGGTTTATGAATTCCCGGATGTTTTCCCTGAAGAATTGCCGGGTTTACCACCTGTTCGGGAAATAGAATTTGGCATCGAATTGGTACCTGGTACCACTCCAATTTCGATAGCTCCGTATCGTATGGCACCAACGGAATTAAAGGAGTTGAAAGCTCTCGTTGCAAGAATTGGTGGATAGAGGTTTTGCTCGCCTTGAGTTTTTCGCCTTGGGGTGCGCGGTGTTGTTCGTGAAGAAGAAGGATGGAACCATGCGATCGTGCATCGACTATCGTCGACTTAACAAAGCGACGATAAAGAACAAATATCCGTTGCCACGTATTGATGACTTGTTCGATCAATTGAAGGAGCCTCGGTGTTCTCGAAAATAGATTTGAGATCGGGCTACTATCAATTGCGAATCCGAGATTGAGACGTGCCCAAGGCGCCTTGAGCGAGATATGGTCACTATGAGTTCCTAGTGATGCCGTTTGGGCTCACTAATGCCCCTGCGGTATTTATGGATTTAATGAATCGAATCTTTAGACCATATTTGGATCGATTCGTAGTCGTATTCATTGATGACATCTTGGTCTATTCAAGAAATGAGACCGAACATCTTGAACACCTGCGGTTAGTCTTTGCAAATTTTACGGGACAAGCAATTATATGCTAAGTTCAGCAAGTGTGAGTTCTGGTTAAGAGAGGTTAGCTTCTTGGGTCATGTGGTATCTGCATCGGGTATTCGAGTCGACCCGAATAAAATTTCAGCCATACTAAATTGGAAGCCTCCGAGAAATATTACTGAGGTTCGAAGCTTTTTGGGGCTTGTCGGTTATTACCGACGATTTGTAAAAGGCTTCTCAACGATAGCCACGCCGATGACGAAGCTACTCCAAAAGGATGTTAAGTTCGAATGGACGGAGAAATGCCAAAAAAGTTTCGATCAACTGAAAACTTATTTGGTGAAGCCCCAATTCTAGTGCAACCCGAGTCCAAGCAAGGAGTTTGTTATCTATAGCGACGCCTCTCTACTTGGGTTAGGTTGCGTATTAATGCAAGAAGGTCGAGTTGTGGCCTATGCGTCGAGGCAATTAAAGCCACATGAGAAAAATTATCCGACTCATGATCTCGAATTGGCCGCCATCGTATTCGCCTTAAAGATTTGGCGACATTACTTATTTGGTGAAAGGTGCCATGTATACTCGGATCACAAAAGTCTCAAGTATTTGATGACCCAAAGAGACTTAAATCTGCGACAAAGACGTTGGCTCGAGTCATTAAAGGATTATGAGCTGATCATTGACTATCACCCGGGAAAGGCGAATGTGGTTGCGGATGCCTTGAGTCGTAAATCGTTATTCACTTTACGAGCAATGAATGTGCACTTGTCTATCCGATCCGACAGTGTGTTAGTGGCTGAATTGAAAGCCAAACCATTATTGACACACCAAATTCGAGAAGCTCGTAAAGTCGATGACGAGTTGGTTGCAAAACGGGCTGCGTGTGTTTGAACAAGGACTCGGAGTTCCAAATCGACGATGACGATTGTTTGAGGTTCAAAAGTCGTCTGTGTGTCCCAAAGAATTGAACTCATTTCGATAATTTCAATGAAGCCCATTGTAGTCGAATGGCAATCCACCCGGGAGTACGAAGATGTACAATGATTTGAAACGTCGATTTTGGTGGCATGGTATGAAGCGAGACATCTCCGACTTTGTTTGAGATGTTTAATATGTCAACAAGTGAAAGCGGAACATCAAGTGCCTTGAGATTACTTCACCAATCACGATACCCGAGTGGAAATGGGATCGAGTCACAATGGACTTTGTATCCGGACCGCCATTGTCGCAAGTAAGAAGGATGCGGTTTGGGTCGTGGTAGATCGATTGACTAAGTCGGCCCACTTTGTCCCCGACGCACGGATTTTCAATGGACAAATTAGCGGAATTGTACGTTGCTCAGTTGTGAGATTACACGGGTGCCTATTTCTATCGTGTCGATAGAGATCCGAGATTTACCTCGCGATTTTGGAAAAAGTTGCAAGAAGCTTTGGGTACCAAGTTGCATTTCAAGACCGCCTTTCACCCCCAAACCGATGGTCAATCCGAGCGGATAATTCGAGATACTTGAGGATATGTTAAGATGTTGCGTCCTCGAGTTTAGTGGTTCATGGGAGCGGTATTTGCCGTTGATTGAATTCGCTTACAACAACAACTTTCAATCAAGTATTAAGATGGCACCCTACGAGGCCTTATACGGTCGTAAATGCCGACGCCATTGTTTTGGACCGAGCTCGGTGAAAGCAAGATTTTCGGGTGGATTTGATTAGGGATGCTGAGCGAAAGTGAAGGTAATCCGTGAAAGTCTCGAAGATAGCCTCCGATCGTCGAAGTCGACGCGGATCCGAGGCGTAAGGATATCGAGTATCGTGGGTGATAAAGTGTTTCTCAAGGTATCGCCTTGGAAAAAGATACTCGAGTTCGGCCGTAAGGGCAAGTTGAGCCGAGGTTCATTGGACCATATGAGATATCGAGCGAGTCGGTCCGGTGGCATATCGCTTGATTTTGCCCCCGAACTCAAAAGGTTCACGATGTCTTTCACGTTTCGATGCTTC
The DNA here is from genome assembly GCF_025698485.1 of Gossypium arboreum. Classification (NCBI taxonomy): domain Eukaryota; kingdom Viridiplantae; phylum Streptophyta; class Magnoliopsida; order Malvales; family Malvaceae; genus Gossypium; species Gossypium arboreum. The sequence goes on from NW_026440288.1 coordinate 43,721, forward strand.
GACGCTATAGATCCGATCCATCGCACGTGATTAGTCCATCGAAATTGAAATTCAAGCTAATATGAGTTATGAGGAAGAACCGATTCGTATCCTATCGCGAGAAGTGAAAGAGTTGCGAAACAAGCGGGTTTCGCTAGTGAAAGTGTTATGGCTCAAGCACGGGATAGAAGAAGCTACTTGGGAGACCGAGAACTCTATGAAAGAACGATATCCAAACCTATTTACGGTAAGATTTTCGGGACGAAAATTCCTTAAGAGGGGGGTTGTGACACCAAAATAGACCCTAGCCGGAATGTGGTTTGGGACCACAAAACCGAGGCATAACAATAATTTAAAATTTATTTCGATGCCTATAATATGTGAGTATTCATGTATGACATTTTTGATGATTGATTTAGTGTTATAAAGGTGAATTTCACTAGAAAGGACTTGTGTGAGAAAATTTAGAATTGAGATAGGCAAATGTGGAAGTGGCCTATTGATGCACACTAGAAATGTTGTCCTTGCATGTCAAATTCCCCAAATTTGACTATAGTGGCGGCCATGGTGATGAATATGGGCAAAGAAAACATGTTTCAAACATGTTTTGCTAGTGGTGCATGTTAGAAATAATAAAATAAGAGTATGAAAAAAAAAGGAAAAAAAAGTGTTCATCTTTCACCATTGCTCTTGGCGAATGTCCTAAGGAAAGAAAAGAAAATTTTGCTCATCCATTTTCACTTCTTGGCCGAAAATACTAAGGAAAAGGGGAGGATTTTTGCTTCATGCTTGGTTTGGAAGAGATCTAGAAGGAGATTTGGCTAAGTTTGCATCAAGATTAAGGTATGTATGAGGTTGTGTTAGGGTTTCATGCATGTCTTGGTTGCTAACTTGATGTGCATGTTAGCCATGGCTCAAATCTTTGTTATGCCATGGAAATGGTATTTGGCCAAAGTTGTTATGGTGTTAATGCCATTGCATGCTAAATATCAAGCTTGATAATGATTCATGTGATGGTAGATTGAGGGTTCTTAGATTTTCTTTTAGCATTTTTGAATGAGATACTAAGTTCTTTGTTTAACCATGACCAAATTGAAACGGTATGGTGTTGTGGTATTCGCCATGTTGTATCCATAAATATGATTCATGCATGTTGCATGGTGAGTAAGATTTAAGCTTTGGATATGTGTGTATATTTGGATATAAGCCACTTGAGAATTCGCCATTGCACCTACATGAATATATGTTTGCACATGATGAATTGGTATGACATGTATACTATTTTGAGGTGTCTATTTGCTTGTGATGTTGTTTGGTTATGAAATAAATGAGAGATGTGTATAGAACTACAATATGTAATGCGTTAATTAGGAAAATGTATGCTGTTTTTTTGTGTAGTATAAGGTGTAAAATTTGCCTCCACATAGACATGCATATTCGGCCAAAGGAAGTAGATTGGTGTGCATGTATTCGGTTAGAGGCAACCATATTGAAGCCTTATTTTGGCTTAGATTGTTGACCAAATGGGTAATAAGTGAGGATGGTTGCGAATATACAAATATACATATGCATGTGTAATTGAACTATAAATGTATAGCAAGATGATTAAACTAGTTTATTTATCTATTAAGCCCGAGAAGTTAAAGAAGGAGAAACAAGCAAGGGCAAAGCCAAGGACATCGAGTAGCCGGGTCAAAACCGTTATACTCAACACAAGGTAAGTCCTTAAGCACTTATTGTGAGAACTCCTTGGATAGATATTTTTCGGAGTGATTCTCCTATTTATTATTATGATTATATGTACAAATTGAATTTAGTAAGTTGCTTTACCATGATGAATTGACATAAGGCACAATGTGTGCAAAGACCATATGGCACTATGTGTGCGATTTACTATGGCACTATGTGTGCGATTCACTATGGCACTATGTGTGCGATTCACTATGGCACTATGTGTGCGATTTACTATGGCACTATGTGTGCGATTCACTATGGCACTATGTGTGCGATTCACTATGGCACTATGTGTGCGATTTACTATGGCACTATGTGTGCGATTTGCTATAGCACTATGTGTGCGATTTGCTATAGTCACCTTCGGTTGTGGAAATAAATTGTGCATGAACGAGGTAAGTGATTGAGTTACTAACTAAATATCGAAATTGGGATTGTACGGTGTACGCATAAAATTATCTAGTGCATTGTTGTTCCAACTTGAGGAAACGGATTCAAATCAATTGGGCTGACTTGTCGTTTGATTTGGTTGAAGGATTGGGCATGAGATCGAACCAAAAATCTTAGAAATTGCAGTATAGTTTGATATGGCTGGAAACATCTATTTTGTATTATTTGATTATTCACTTATGATTGTTATTGTTGATGGTAGAGTAGTGCTTACGACTTACTGAGTTATGTACTCATTTGGTGTGCTTATTTGTTGTTTATTTAGGTTCTTGATCCATTTTGCGTGTTTCGGGACTGTCATCGAAGTCATCACACCGTCTAGCGACTTTTTGGTATCTTCTTCTTAGATGGTTTAAGAAAACATTTCGGCATGTATAGGCTATTATGTTTTGTTTGAACTCGGTATGTAAAATATTGCCTAGCCATGCGAAAATGGCTTATGAATGTTTTGAGCATAATGTTATAATTATTTGGTATGTATATGCTCATTAAGAGGCATGGAAGTGTTTGGCAATGACCAGCCATTAGAATGGGTCATCATGCTTATATTTTGGACCATATATGAAAAAGGGTGGTTGAATCATAGAGACTATGTGTTAGAGAAAGTCTATCCTAGAATATGATGCTGGCAGCAACAGTGACATGGATGTGAAAAATCACTAAAAATAGTAGGAATAGAATTAAATAGTGAATAAATTATGTAAATGAACCTTGATGAGTCTATTTTCATATGGAGGAAACGAAACGGTTATATGAGTTGTATGTTGAGAGATATTTGGGTTTTAGTGGAACGGGGCCAGAACGGTTTCTGGATTCCCTGCTCGGACTTTGAAAATTCATTATAAATTAACCAGAAATAATTAGGAGTCATACCATATATGTATGAATTTCTCTTTGAGTCTAGTTTCTATAGAAACAAACCGTACCAGTATTGAAGTCCTGCACAGGGAGTTATTTGAGTTGTAACACGTGAAGGTCAGTGTAGTCGGCCCCTGTAACACGGGTGACTTTAACTAATAAACTGTACCAATTGGCCCAACCAAAAATTCTAGAAAAAAATATGTAGACGGAAATGTGAGTCTAGTTCCAGAAAAAAATTACGAAACTGATTTTCGAGTTCTAAAACTCAAGTTATGATTTTTGAAGCGACTAGTACACAGATTGGCAGCTTGTCTGGAACTTTTCAATAAGTGGTTTGAAGTCTGTTAACACCTCGTGTTCGACTCCGGCGACGGTCTCGGTTCGGGGTGTTACACTTTAGATGTCAAAATTCAACATATTCTTTTCTCCATCTTTCCAATGTTCTTTTAGCCACCTTCAAGAATAAAATTTCACATCTTTAGTGTCTAATTTGAGAAAAATATATTATTAAAATAAAAGCTTTAAAAGTTAACTACTTAAAATAAATATAACTAAAACAATTAAAAAAAATACTCTAAATCACTCTTAACTTGATTGAAAAATAAGCTTAAGAATAATAAAATAACTCTATATCCTAGAGTTATTGGTACAAAAAAATGCATTGTGGTAATCGTTGAGTACTTCAATAAGTGGATGGAAGAAGAGGCTTTAGCCATAATATATAGAAGCAAGTGGAGAACTTTGTATAGAATACAATCGTATGCCCTTATGGGTTGCCCTATTTGATCATCACGAATAATGGCACTCAATTCTAAGGAAAATCTGAATAATTTTGTGGCAACCTTCAAACTGCCATTGCTTATAGCTCTGGGAAGATCGCTTAAACGAATGGTCATGCAAAGGCTACTGAGAATAAATTCCTGCAATCATTGAAGAATAAAGTAGATAAGGCTAAGAGGGCTTGGTTAGAAGAACTATAAGGGATCTTATGGGCCATCTGAACCATTTCCCATACAGGGACTAGGGAGACTCCACTCAACTTGATGTATGGAGCTATTATTGTTGTAGAGGTTGGTATAAACACATATCGGATCCTATACTATGATGACCAGTTCTACTAGATGATGCTTCAGGAGAATTTGGGTTTCTTATAAAAAACCTCAAATCATGCTAAGATCTGACTAGTAGCCTATGCACAACAAGTGGCCAACTATGATAACTCGAAGGCTCTAAAGAAACAATACCAAGTGGTGAACTTGTATAATGTACAAACTAGTTAGCATAACAAAGGCTACCCTTTTGATAAGTTAGAGAGGGAAAATGGCACCCAGCTAGAAAGGTTCATATAAGGTAACCAATAAGATAGGGTATGATGTTTACTTGCTAGCACATTTGGATAGAAGGCTTGTGCTGTGAATGTGGAATGTCAGGAACATGAGGAAGTTCTACATTTGAATCTATTGTTAGACGTAAGCTTATGTTCACATTTGTTTGTACATGATACATGATTACTTCTTATAACCAATCATGAAGCTTTACTTTTGAATCTAGTCATATATTTATACTTTTGAGCTTGACTACATATGCCTGAACTCCAATTTGTTATCTGCTTCATTATGCAATCTTTTGTACGTTATGCTTCGAATGTGAATGAATAGAAAAATACCAATAAAAGTATATTATTCGAATAAATCATTGAACACTTAGTTAATATCATTAGCGTAAACCTAGCTAGTTAGGTAAATGGTCACACCTCCTATTGCGTAAACCTAGGCCGGGTTGTTAGGTCAACAGTTATGTAAGACCCCTAACCCGTATTCATCACCGAACTAGGGTTACAGAGCATTACCAAACTTATAACACAATCGAACATACATTTCTCAAACAATTATCAAATTCAAATACATGTCCTTCACAATCATTCATCAAGTCCCTAATACGAGCCTATGAGGCCCAAAACATGCTTTAGAAGTGGTTTGGGACTAATTCGATATCTAAGGAAATTTTTAGAAAACTTAGAAATTTTTTCAAAATACAAGGGACACACGTTCGTGTGGCCTGGCCGTGTGTCTCACACAGCTAGAGAACACCCGTGTCATAGGCTATGTGGACATTCGAATTGGGATCACATGGCCATGTCCCAGCTCGTGTCTGACCCTGTGTAACTCCCTGACTTGGGTCAGACGGCCAACCACATGCCCGTGTGACCAGCCCGTGTGACCAGCCAGTGTGCCCTTCAAAATGACCTCACACGCCCGTGTGCCAGGCCGTGTGCTAGGCTGTGCCAAACTTGTAAGGTATACTGACTTATGCCACATGGCCAAGTCACACGCCCGTGTGCTGGGTCGTGTGGAGCATACTGACTTGATTTCTAATTAAACACCAGGCGACACACAACTGTGTCACCTGACCGTGTGTCACACATTACTAAGGCACATGGCCGCATCTCTGCTCGTGTGGACAAAAATAGGCTATTTACCAAACCATCTTTCTCACCCAAATTGCAATCACCTACACCAAACTATAAGGCATATAATATGGAATAAATAGGAATTCTAACCAATCTGAACCTAGCCTAATTCATGCTAAATCCATACTATCAATCATATGACATACAATTATCTCAAATAGTCATTCAAATTCATGCCAATTTCATATTCTCAAATCACCAAAATGGTCTCTTTCAATTATGCACTAATTGGCCTAAAATCACAAGAATATCTATCTCAATTTACAACCAAATGGTACTCAATTTAATTCATAATAAACATCACATAACCATTACCAACCATATAACAAAAATCCATATGCACATATATATATACACACCAAACATGCCAAAATAAGCCAAGTCATATGGCTATACACATAACTAACCATTCATCATTTACAAGCCAATTCAAATGGCTAAATCCATTACCAAACTATATACCAAATGACCACAACTCCTATACATGTCATATAACCAAATAAATAATTTCAAAAGAACCAAAGTGATAGCTTGATAGTGTGATGAGATCTCCGACGATTTCCAAATTCAAGCAAGTTTCGATATCACTATGAAACACGTAAAAGTAAACAGAGTAAGCTAAAGCTTAGTAAGTTCGTATAGTAATAAACTCAACTTGTCATAAATACACAATTCAAATAATTAAATATATCAATATACAACTCATATTAATCCACAAACCTATCACATAATCATTCATAAGGTTAGATATGAAATTCACAAGTTTATTCAATTCAAAGCTTATACGATTCATGTACATACTTGTACCATTTCATGCCAATCTCATATTCATCCATATCTTTGATATACCCATTGAACCATTTGGAATACTATTAGATACTCGGGAATCTCGCACCCTAAGTGCCAATACATAACCGAAGCTATCTCAATCTCATATCACATATAATGCTCACTCTCGAGCTATCAACGGGTCTGCTAACACAAGCTGACGAGAATCCGCAACACATGCCGGATAACTCAGCCATTGGTAAGATGTATGGACCAGCACCCAAATCACATAACCCCTAATGACCTGTCATTTGTATCCTAATCTATTCCTAAGGTTCAACCAAGATTTCACATTTGCTGAATTGACGTCGAACATATCCGCAAGGTCGTATTAAAAAATAATTCAATAATAAAGCATTTAAAACACAATTATATTAATGCTTATTAACATACGAACTTACATCGAATGCAAAAACGATGAAATAGATCAATTAGTCCAAAACTTTATTTTTCCCCCGATCTAGATTCGAACTTCACTTTTCTTGATCTATATGTAATCAAATTTAACTTATTCAATTATCATTCTATTCAATTTAGCCCAAAAATCACATTATGGCAACTTTACCTTTTACCCCTAAAATTTCAACATTTTTACAATTTAGTCCTTATCTCATAAAATACAAATTCATGCAATTAAGTCCCTATCCATGCTAGCCGAATTTATCTTATTACCATATCAGCTCATATGTTTCATTTATTTCACATTTCTACCACAAAATTTATACATTTCTCAATTTAATCCCTAATTGATAATTTTACCAAAAATCACTTAACAAATGTTTTTTTATCTAACAATAACCATACATTTTCTATCATCAAACATCAAAATACACCTATATTCATTAATGGCAAAACCCTAAACCTTTAACAATTTTGCAAATTAGTCCCTAGGATAGCTAGATTAAACTACAACGATCTTAAAAACATAGAAATTATTAAAAACGGGACAAAAATTACTTACCAATCAAGCTTCAAAGTGACCGAACCCTAAATGAAGAAAAATGGTTTCTTTCCCCTTGAATAATCTGTTGAAGAAGATGAATGGGAAGGAAAATTTGTTTTGTTTTATTTTAATTAACCTTAATTGTTAAATTACTCAATTAACCTTTTAATTTAAATCAAATTTCAACAATACCAATCTCATAAATTTCCAATAACATACTCATGGTCTAGTTACCACTTAGGGACCTTTACTTTAAAATTCTATAGCTATTAGACACATTTAACTAATAGAACACAAGTTTTACACTTTACACGATTTAGTCCTTTTTATCAAATTAAGCACTCAAACGATAAAATTTCTTAAGGAAATTTTCACACAATCATACTATCATGCTGTAGACATTAAAATAATAATAAAATAATTACTTTGAGCTTAGATTTGTGGTCCCAAAACCACTTTTCGATTTGACCAAAAACAGGCTATTACAAATTACACCTACTATTGTGTAAACTCAAGTTGTCAGATTAATAGTTGTATCTATCATTTTTGTAAACCTGGGCTGTTAGGTCTATGGTTGTAGCCTCGGCTAGAATCTCCTATTACGTAAACTTGGGTCGTCAATTCCATGGTTGCACCCTCCACGAAAGCTTCTGGTAGTATATTTCAAACTATGGCCAAATCGTCCGTGAAAATGGCTTAATTTAAGCAACAATCACAACTTTAGACAAGTTTACTACTACTAAGCACAATTCAACTTTTAAGGATACCACCGTTCGTTAATTTATCAAACATTATCATCGACCTATGAAAATTTTCACCTCAAGTAATTTGATTATAAGAGAAAGTACCTTTTGTAGCCTTAGTTACTTTAAACAAGCATTGCATAAAAAAATATTGCAAAGGAACTACATGACTTAGAAATTTTTTTTGTTATTTGAGTTATGTACAAGGCTATCTCAACATAAAGATGTATAAAAAGCAAAGCAAAGTGGAAAAACACAAATTGGAAAAGCATACTTCATTGATGAAAAATAAGTACAAATTGATGAAAAAAAAAAATACAAAGCCTGGTTTATATTAAGTATAATATTATCTAGGAAAAGCATGGATCACTTTATCCAGGAGCGAAGGTTTAACAATTGGGGGCTCAACAGGGTTAGTGGAGTAAGCATTAGTTGTGGTAGCTAGAGGGTTATAACTGGTAAGAATGGAGGGTTCTCATGTAACCTCCTCGCATGGGTTGTTAGCCATATCTTCAACAACATTCTCCTTTGAACCTTCTTCTGATTCATTCTAAGGGTACAAGGGGGAGAAATATATTTCCCAACATCTTATCTTGAAACCTCTCCCAAGCTTCCTTGAAGGGATCATAACATCAAAAGATAACTCCTCAACCTTAACAATACTAATGCAAGCTCTCTAATTGACCTTAGACAAATCCAATGGCCTATGAGCTACCTGAGAAACCAAAATAAAGCTACCCCTTATAAGGGGGACCTAGAGGAGTACTAGTAGAAAGCCCCAGAATGGTTGAGGGAGTAGTAGTGTTTGAAGGGCCTACAAAATCAAAACCATTTAAGCCAACAACATGATCAGTAAGCCTAAGAAATTAAAAACAAATTGTAGATTAAAAGAAAAACCCGAAGAGGGAATGGCAATAGAAATTTCATAGCTCACTTGGGCTAGACTGACCCTTAAAGTAGTTCCATTCTTGGAGAGGGTTTGTACTGTAGTCTTGAGAGAACCCTCTGTGATCAACATAGGAATGAACATACTAAATGGGCTCTCAGAGGTTCCCCGCTCACTATATTGGAAGTTAAAATGGTGTTATGGTAAGGGTAGTTTCTTGGATAACTAACTCCCGTGGCTTGAAAGCATCATGTGCTTTGATAGTTAAAGTCCTAGTTTTTAGCCTTTTAGGATAATTGTTTGAAGAGTTGCCATCTTTTTCCTACTTGGAACAATTATGCGATTGCTTAACCCAAAGTCCAAGAAATTTGAATCCATCCCTTCGGCGGCTGTGGTGGATGTAGATACACAAACAACAAAATAATCAAACTTAGCGAAATTCAACTTAAATATTCAAAAAGTTTAAATAGATTGAAGGAAAGATACAATGAAAATTTTTTGGGCCCCTTCGCAAGACCCCCTTATCTTGTATCACTCACATTATTAAATTCTTGGAAGGTATCTATATCCATAAACATATCTAACAAAGAGACATCCATGAAACCCTTTTCCTCATTAGAGGATATTTCAATCATAACAGAGTTTGCATAAGACATTTCCTGACCTAAAGGTTATGATTGAGTGCATGACATAGACAATTTGTAACACCCCTTACTTGTATCCGATGCCGGAATAGGTTTCGAAGCATTACCAGACTTAAACATAAACATTCATATAAAATTGATTCATAAAATTTCTTCCCAATTTAAAACTTTTAAATCATATGCAAATTGTCCCTTATAAGGGTCTACAAGACCCGAAACATACATCGGAAGCGGTTCGAGACTAAACCAAGAACTTTCAAAACCTTTTAAACAATTAGAAAGTTTTTCTTGTTTTGGAGAGTCACACACCCGTGTGGGTAGGCTGTGCGGTCACACAAGCCTGTGTGGCCTAGGACACGCCTGTGTCCTCAGCCCGTGTAACTCTTTGACTATGACATCATCAACAAAATAAGGTCACACGGCCAAGTCATATGCCCGTGTGCTTAGGCCGTGTGGTGAATTAAATTTCAAAAATTAAGTGCAGACTTCATATGGCCTGGGCACACACCCATGTCCTAAGGCCATATCCTTCACACGGTTGAGACACACGACCGTGTCTCTGCCCGTGTTGTTACTACTCATCATATTTCATATTTCATGTCATTCACATGCTTATCATATTTCATGTCATTCACATGAGTTCGATGTACATACCTGTGCCACTTGCACATAATAATTTACTTTCTTGTCTTGATGCAATCATTAAGATCGCTCATTGAGCTTCTCTTGAACTACCCGTTGAACATTCAGAATACTATCGGATACATCGAAAACTTGCACCTAGGTGCCTCATATGTAGCCAATGCTACTCCATATCTTAGACCACATGTTGCTCACTTATGAGCTACTCACGAGACTGCTTATACAGGCCGTCGGGTATCCGTAACACATGCGGGACTACCTTACCATTAATAGCATATACGATACCAGTACCTGGATGCCAAAACATGTGTCATACATGTCATGAACTCAGACCACATCTCAATAAGTTCGGATGTCACATATATCATGAACTTAGACACAACTCAATGAGTTCAGATTACATAATTCCTAGTGACATGTCATTTGTATCCTAAACTATTCTTAAGGTTCAAATGGGATTCTTTGATACCACATTTCGGTCGAACTTGCTCGTAACATCGATTTCAATGCTCATAGCACCAAATCACATATTCATGGAGAAAATAAAGCATAATTCATGATACAATTTAGGCAATAAACACATGATACAACATCACATTAAATATGTATGTGCTTACCATATATGCAATATTAAAGCATTTAAAGCATGGTATTCGTTGCATTATTTGCAAATGAACTTACCTTGGTACAAAATGATAGAAACGATCCTAATCCTCGTAAACCTTGTTCTTCCCCTGATCAAGACCCATATCATGTTTTTCTTGATCTATAATGCCAAATTTAACTTTATCAATACACACATTACTCGTATCGACTCATAACATATACTTTGGTAAAATTACCTTTTTACCCCTAACTTTTCTCTTATTTACACTTTAGTCCCGAGGCTCGTAAAATGAAATGCATGCAATTTCTTGGTTATCCAAGCCTAGCCGATCCATATTCTACCTCATATCAGCCCATATTTTCCTTTATTTCACATTTCTACTACTCAATTTTACACCTTTTACAAACAAGTCCGTTTTAGGTGTTTTCATTAAAAATCACTTAGCAAAATATGTTTATCACACATCAAACATTCATATTCTTCCATTGAACATCAAAATAAAACCATGTTACACATGGGTCAAATTTCATGCATGAAGCCTAGCTCAAAATAATGGTAGAAATGGATAGATCATGCTTTAAAGACTTCAAAAATGCAAAGAACATAAAAAAGGGGCTAGGGAGCACTTACAATCAAGCTTGAAAAGTTGAAAACCCTAGCTATGTAACCCATGTAAAATTCAGCTATGGCTTGAAGAACAGGACAAGAGTTTCACTTCATTTTCCCTTTTTATTCTTTTATTTACCAAATGACAAAAATGCCCTTAAGGCATTTCTTTCAAAATTTTCCTATTCATGCCCATTTTTGTCCAAATTTTTAGAACTTGGTTTAATTGATATTTTAGGACCTCTAATTAATAATCCAATGCAATTTCATGCTTAAAGCTTCTAGAACACAAGTTTTTCAACTTATTCAATTTAGTCCTTAAGGTCAAATTGGACATCTTAAGCATAGAATTTATTCATGAAAATTTTATACAAGCATGCAATCATATGATGAACCATCAAATAATCATAAAATAATCATTTCTATTCTAGATTTATGGTATCGAAACCACTGTTCTGACTAGACCCTAATTTAGGATGTTACACGGTTGGACGATCCCTACACTAGTAACAACACTGATGTTAGTCCTTGCACTGATTAATCTTCCCTTATCCATAAAGGAATAAGGGGCAACACTTGAGGCATGTCATCTGGAACCCCTCACTTTTGGTCTACACATTTCCCATAGAAAATGATATATTGCTAGACTTCCACAACCAACCCAAGAAGGGTTTAAGTTATAATGCCATCTGCACCAAAGGTTCATAATGGCCATGAGGCCATCTAGACCCTCCGTTGACGAACCCCAACTTGAAGTCATTGCTAGAAAAACCATTCAAACCTTAATCGAACAAAAAATAATTAAACACCTTTTAGAGGGTATTATCATAGGGCACAACTATAAGACCCCTTTTTGTAAATCATTGAATTGTATTTTAGCCTCCTCGTAACTCTCAAAGGGAGGCTTGTAATTGCAAAAGTCGACGGGAGGAATGATCCTTTTGATAGGGAAGTTAAATGTAACAGCCTGTTTTTGTGTCAAATCAGAATAGTGGTTTTGAGACCACAAATTCAAAGTCAAAATATTTATTTTATTATTTTAATAAGTTCTACAACATGGTAGATTAGTTATGTGAAAGTTTCGTAAAGAAATTTTACTGTTTAAATGCTTAATTCGGTAAAAAAAGACTAAATCACGTAACACGTAAAAGTTGCATTCTATTGTTAAAAGTGTTTAAATTGCTGTGATTTAGTAAATCAAGGGTCCTTATAATGTTATTATACCAAAATTAAGGTTAGTGGGCATTTGTGTCCATGATTTAAGTGCTTTATAAGTTATTTTTATAAGGTTAATATTGTAAATTATAATTAAAAGTTTTAAGTAAAGAAAATAAAACAGAAACATGCATGTTCATATTTTTGGAACCGATTTTTGAAGGAAAGAGACCATTTTAGAAAACCTAGCATTCGGCCAAGCTTGAATTCTTGATCAAGGTATGGTTTTGACTCAGTTTTTAATGATTTCTACATTTATGATATCATTGCTTCGTATTCTAGCAAGTCCATGCCTTAATTTTTGAATTTGTTCATGATTTTGAAAAGTTCCATTGTTGAATACTTGATTTCTTTGATGTTTAATGATAGATTATGGAAGTTTGATGATAGTTAAACTAGTTTTGTAAAGTGATTTTTGATAAAAATGTCAAAAATAGGTTAAATTGAAAAATGTGTAAAATTCATGGATGAAATGTGAAATAAATGTAAAATATGGACTAATAGGGACCTCATTGAAATTTAGCTATCATGGGTTATGGTCTGATTGTGTAATTTTACATTTTTATGTGTTAAGGACTAAATTGCAAAGTAGTCAAAAGTCTAGGTAAAAATGTAAATTAGCCAAAATGAATGTTTTAGACTAAATTAAATTGAATGAAAGTTTGAATGAGTTAATTTGATATTATATAGATCAAGATAAACAAATACCGAAACTAGATCGGGGAAAACGAAAAATGGACGAATAGCTGATAGTTTTATCTGAGGATACGAGGTAAGTTCGTATAATTAGAATTGAACTTATATATATTTGAAAATATTTGAAATGAATATTTGTGTTTGGGTAATTTATATACTCGAAATATAATGTCTTATTGATATGTTAGATTTGTTACCGAGCCCCGTTTGAACTATATAAATTTATAGGATACGAGTGACTTGTCACTAGGTTTACCGTTTTGGTCGAGCTCCTGCATTTTTTGTAGACTCATCACAGCTTGTATGAGTTTACCGATATATCAGATCATAAGAGTTTATTGTTTCAGCTCATTGGAGCTTGCCGTTTCAACTCGCATAAGCTTACTATTCAGCTCGATAGAGCTTACTATTCATTAGCTCAGGAGGAGCTTACTGGTCATGGCTCGAAAGAACATAAATGATAATGAATTGACGGACTACTGATATTATTCACCCCGAGTATCCTTTGAATTTCTAATAGGTTTAACGGGCATAAATAATGTTATATGGCGGAGTTACGGTTTATAAATGTTGTTAATGTTATAGATGATATATAAATTTGGAATAATGCAAAGCATTGTATTAATTGATGATTTCATGTAATTTTACAATGACTAACATGTAATGAATACTTGTGATTAGGTTTGTTAATTGAATTGGTTGCACTTTAAGTATTGCTTTGATTTTGTATAAATGGTAAGTTTAATTTTGAATTATACGGGCTTACTAAGCTATAAAGCTTACTCTGTTTCTTTTTCTATGTTTTATAGAGGCTCGTTAGCTCGCTCGTTTTGGACAAGTCAGAGTTGCACATCACACTATCCAATTTCTGATTGGTACTTTTGAACTTGTGGATATTTGTAAATATGGCATGTATAGGCTAGTTTAAAAGATGATAACTATGTTACTTGATATCATGATTTTGGTATATTTTGTATATGAGTTAAGCCATGTGATTTGGCTTATTTTGGTACTATTTTTTGGTTGAATTAAATGTTCAATTATGGTATGTTTTGGCAAGGTAATGATGGAATGAAATTATGCAAGTGAAGACTTGATATGTAGTTGTTAAATGAATGGATTATGTATGATGTTAAATAGGTATTTGGGTATGTAATTGTTTGGTTTTGATATGGCTAATAATGTGTATTGAAATGGTTAACTTGGCTGCCTATTGAGTTGTAAAAATGTGGTCATTTATGCTCGTGAATGTTTGTGTTTATAGGGTGGCAAAATGGCTTTACAAATGGCCTATTTTTGTCCACACAGGTAGAGACGGACGTGTGGCTTAGCCGTGTGTCCCCTGGGGTACCCTATCGAATTAAGTTAGTCTACCCTACAGCTTTGGGACGGCTTTATACAAGGGCGTGTGTTGCCATTTTGAAAGGCACACGGGCTAAACACACGAGGGTGTGGTTGGCCGTGTGATCCAAGTCAGTATATTCTCTACTGTTCACACGGTTTGGCACACGAGCGTGTCCTCGGCCGTGTGACACAAGTTAGTTTGTATGCCCTATTTTCACACGATCTAATACACAAGCATGTCTACTAGCCGTGTGAGGCACACGGCCTATTCACACGGGCGTGTGATACTTGGAATGTTGAAATTTTTCTAAGTTTTCTAAATTTTTATATGATATCGATTTAGTTTCGAATGCATGTTTTAATTTTTTATGCCTGTGTTAAGTACATATTGAATGTGAATGAATGATATTTACTGAAATAAGATGACATTTGGTAAATAATATTCCTAAATTGAGTTACAAGTCTGGTAATGCCTCTTAACCTATTCCGATGACGGTTACGGGTTAGGGGTGTTACATTTTTTCGTATCAGAGCTACAGTTTAGTCGATTCTATGACTAACGTAGTGTATGTGAGTCTATCTATACATGCCATATATAAAACTGTAATAGTGTCATGACTCTTGACGTTTTCAAATGTGTTTTATATAGTAATGGATCCCGAACGAGCTGTAGTGGATGACGTAAAAAGTAATGCGCTAGCTCCCGCTTAAGGGACAGCGCCTACAGAATCTAGACCTGTGATAAGTAGTCACGAGTGTGAGGCTAAAGAAGCCTTCTTTTAGATATTGAATGAGTGGTTCACATAGTATATTCTACGAACCCAACTGTTCAGCAACCTCTACCTCTACCTGTTCCCCAACCGATCCCTGTAGTTACTCAAGGTATTGATCCTCTGCGATTAAATAAACCACCTGTTGATAAGATACAGAAACACAGAGTTGAGGAATTTAGAGCCATTGTTAGTGATGATCCTGAGAGAGCTGAGTTTTGGCTTGAGAACACGATTTGGGTATTCGATGAGTTATCTTGCACACCTGAAGATTATTTAAAATGTGTAGTATCACTATTGAGAGACACCACATATCAGTGATGGGCTATCTTGATATCCGTAGTTCCGCAAGAAATAGTCACTTGGGATTTTTTTCAATTTGAATTTAGAAAGAAATACATTAGCCAAAGATTCATCGATCAGAAAAGAAAAGAATTCCTTGAATTGAAGCAGGGTCATATGCCAGTCACAGAATATGAAAGAGAGTTTGTATGACTCAGTAAATATGCTCGTGAATGTGTCTCTTCTGAAGCTATAATGTGTAAAAGATTTGAGGATGGATTGAATAAAGAAATCAAAGTATTAGTTGAAATTCTTGAGCTGAAAGAGTTTGTTGTTTTGTTTGATCGAGCTTGTAAAGCCGAAGAGCTTTGAAAAGAGAAAAGAAAAGCCGACTCTATGGCTAGAGATTCTAGAAAGAGATTTGCGGGCCAATCACATCAGTCAGTATCAAAGAAATTTAGAGACTATCATCCTCATTCTACCGCTTCTATGGGAGTTTCGATTAGAGATAGAGATGCGAGACATTTCAATTCTAAACCTCAGGCAACATCCTTTGCTAGTGTGGGAAGCATTAGAAATGCTAGACTTGAATGTAAACACTGCAATAAGAAGCATTATGGTGAATGTAGAGTAGTGAACAGAGCTTGCTTTAAATGTGGATCGCTTGATCATTATCTCCGAGATTGCCCAAAAAAGTTTACAGCTGATAGAGATCAACCAGTGAAAGTGAGTAACAAGGCTTATAGAGGGAGACCACCCCAAAATACTGTAAATATGAGTGGTAACCGAGGTGCTACAAGAGATTCAACTATGAGATCTGAGGCACGAGCACCTGCCAGAGCTTATGCTATACGTGCACGGGAGGAGCCATCATCGCCTGACATTATTGCCAATACTTTTTCTCTTTTTGATACTGATATAGTTGCATGGATAGATCCTGGATCAACCCATTCTTATATCTATATGAATTTAGTGTTTAAAAAGAGTTTGCATGTCGAGTCTATAGAATTTGTAATTAAAGTATTGAACCCCTTAGGCAAATCTATTTTAGTTGATAAAATTTGTAAGAATTGTCCTCTGATGACTCGGGGTTACTTTTTTCGGGTTAACTTGATGCTTCTACCGTTTGATGAGTTTGATGTGATTTTGGGTATGGACTAGCTGACTATGCATGATGCGGTTGTGAATTTTAGATAGAAGACTATCGAATTGAAATGTCAAAATGGTGAGATTCTTCGGATTAAATCTGATGATTCGAATGAATTACCTATTATGATATCATCTATGTTAGCTCAAAAATACTTGAAAAAGGGTTATGATACATATCTTGCATACGTACTGGATACAAAGGTGTCTGAATCAAAGATTGAATTTGTACTTATTGTTTGTGAGTTTTCGGATGTATTTCCAAAAGAATTACCGGGTTTTCCTTTGATCAGATAAGTTGAATTTGGTATTGAATTAGTACCCGGAACAACTCTGATATCAATAGCTCCATACAGAATGGCTACAACAGAATTAAAAGAGTTGAAAACTCAATTGCAAGAATCGACAGATAGAGGTTTTGTACAATCGAGTTATTCTTCCTAGGGTGCACCTGTGTTGTTTGTGAAAAAGAAAGATGGTACGAGACTATAGACGGCTAAATAAAGTGACTATAAAGAATAAATACCCTCTACATCGTATTGATGAATTATTTGACTAGTTGAAAGGGGCTACAGTATTTTCAAAGATTGATTTGAGATTGGGTTATTATCAGTTGCGAGTTAAAGAGTTGGATGTACCAAAAATAGCGTTCAGAATGAGGTATGGACATTATAAATCCCTTGTTATGCCCTTCGGTTTAACTAATGCTCCTACCATTTTTATGGACTTGATGAACTGGATATTCAGACCGTATTTAGATAGATTTGCTGTTGTATTCATAAAAGACATTCTGATCTATTCACGAGATGAATCTGAACATGCTGAGCACTTGAGAATTGTATTACAAACTCTATGTGATAAGCAGTTATTTGCAAAGTTCAGTAAATGTGATTTTTGGCTCAAAGAGGTTGGATTTCCAGGGCACATTGTTTCAGCTGACGGTATTAGAGTTGATCCGAGCAAGATTTCTGCTATTGTTGATTGGAAACCTCTGAGAAATGTATCTGAAGTCTGTAGTTTTTTGGGCTTAGCAGGCTATTATCGAAGGTTCGTGAAAGGATTCTCAATGATTACGACACCGATGACACGACTGTTACAAAAAGACATAAAGTTTGATTGGTCAGAAAAATGTCAGCAGAGTTTTGAACAATTGAAAGTAATGTTAACTGAAGCACCAGTTTTAGTACAACTTGAATTAGGTAAAGAGTTCTGATCTATAGTGATGCTTCATTAAACGGACTAGGTTGTGTTTTGATACAAGATGGAAAAGTTATATCTTATGCTTCTCGACAATTGAAACCACACGAAAAGAACTATCTGACACATGATTTAGAGTTGGCTGCAATAGTATTCGCATTGAAGATTTGGTGACACTACTTATATGGTGAAAAATGCCACATTTATAAAGATCACAAGAGCTTGAAATATCTGATGACACAAAAAGATTTAAATTTGTGACAACAAAGATGGCTCGAGTTATTGAAAGATTATGACTTTGTGATTGATTATCATCCGGGAAAAGCTAATGTTGTTGCTGATGCTTTGAGTCGAAAATATTTTTTTGAATTAAGAGCAATGAACACCCAGTTGATGATATGTGATGAAGAGTCTATTTTAGCTGAATTAATAGCTAAATTGGTATTTCTTCAACAAATCTATGAATCTCAAAAAGATGACCGTGAATTGCAAGCTAAACGAATTCAATGTGAGTCTATTTCTGATTCAGAATTTAATATTGGAACTGATGACTATTTAATGTTTCAAAATAGAATTTGTGTACCAAAAAATACAGAGCTTGTTCAGAAAATTTTGCGTGAAACACACAATAGTCCTTTCTCAGTTCATTCGGGTAGTACCAAGATGTATAACGACCTAAAATAGCTGTACTGGTGGTCGGGTATGAAACGGGATATATCAGAGTTTGTGTTGAAATGTTTAATATGTCAGCAAGTCAAAGCTGAACATCAAGAACCATTGGGTTTACTACAGCCTGTAATGGTTCCTGAGTGGAAATGGAATAGAGTTTTAATGGATTTTGTGTCGAGATTGCCTCAAACTCCGAAAAAGAAAGATGTTATTTGGGTTGTTGTAGATCGACTAACAAAATCTGCTCTTTTCATACCGGTTCATACAGATTACTCATTCGACAGATTAGCTGAATTGTACATTTCTAAAATTGTTCGGTTACACGAGGTGTCATTATCAATTATTTCTGATAGGGATCCGAGATCTACGCCGTGGTTCTAGAAGAAACTGTAAGAGGCTCTGGGGAAAAAGTTGAATTTCAATACTGCTTTTCATCTTTAGACTGACGGTCAGACCAAGAGAGTTATTCAGATTCTCGAAGACATGTTGAGATGTTGTATTTTAGAGTTTGAGGGCAATTGGGAAAAATATTTACCATTGATTGAATTAGCATACAACAACAGTTTCCAAACGAGTATAAAGATGGCACCGTACGAAGCTTTGTATGGTCGTAAATGTCTAACTCCGTTATACTGGACTGAATTGAGTGAGAAAAAAGATTCACGAGGTTGAATTGATCAGAGAAACTAAAGAAAAAGTGAAAACGGTTCGTGATAGTTTAAAAGCAGCTTCAGATCGACAAAAATCCTATGTAGATTTGAAACATAAAGAGATTGAATTTCAAGTTGAAGACAGAGTGTTTCTAAAAGTGTCACCATGGAAAATGGTTCTTCGATTTGGCCGTAAAGGAAAGTTAAGTCCACGATTCATCAGGATGTATGAAATTATTGAGAGAATAGGGTCGATAGCATATCGACTTGCTTTACCGTCAAAACTTGAGAAAATCCATAATGTTTTTTCACGTTGCTATGCTACGTCAATACAGATCCGATTCGTCACATGTGATCTCTTCGGTAGATGTTGAAATTCAACCCGATATGTTGTATAACGAAAAACCGATCCGGATTTTTAGCTCGTGAAATTAAAGAATTGAGAAATAAGCGCATAGCCTTGGTAAAAGTTCTTTGGCATAAACATGGGATTGAGGAAGCTATGTGGGAACTCGAGGAAGCTATATGAAAATAGTACCCTAACCTTTTCACCGGTAAGAAATTTTGGGACTAAAATCCCTAATGGGGGAGAGTTGTAACAACCTGTTTTTGAATCAAATCAGAACAGTGGTTTTGGGACCACAAATCTAATGTCAAAATATTTATTTTATTATTTTAATAAGGTCTACAGCATGATAGATTAATTATACGAAAGTTTCGTAAAGAAATTTTACTATTTAAATGCTTAATTCGGTAAAAAGGACTAAATCACGTAACGCGTAAAAGTTGCATTCTATTGTTAAAAGTGTTTAAATTGCTGTAATTTAGTAAATCAAGGGTCCTTATAATGTTATTATACCAAGATTAAGGTTAGTGGACATTTGTGTCCATGATTTAAGTGTTTTATAAGTTATTTTTATAAGGTTAATATTGTAAATTATAATTAAAAGCTTTTAAGTAAAGAAAATAAAACAGAAACAGGCATGTTCATCTTTTTGGAACCGATTGTTGAAGGAAGGAGACCATTTAGAAAACCTAGCATTCGACCAAGCTTGAATTTTTTATTAAGGTATGATTTTGACTCGATTTTTAATGATTTCTACATTTTTGAGATCGTTGCTTCGTATTTTAGCTAGTCCGTGCCTTAATTTTTGAATTTGTTCATGATTTTGAAAAGTTCCATTGTTTAATACTTGAGTTCTTTGATGTTTAATGATAGATTATGGAAGTTTGATGATAGTTAAACTAGTTTTGTAAAGTGATTTTTGATAAAAATATCAAAAATGGGTTAAATTGAAAAATGTGTAAAATTCATGGATGAAATGTGAAATAAATGTAAAATATGGACTAATAGGGACCTCATTGAAATTCAACTATCATGGGTTATGGTTTAATTGTGCAATTTTGCATTTTTATGTGTTAAGGACTAAATTACAAAGTAGTCAAAAGTCTAGGGGTAAAAATGTAAATTAGCCACTATGAATGTTTTAGGCTAAATTGAATTGAATGAAAGTTTGAATGAGTTAATTTGATATTATATAGATCAAGATAAGTAAATACAGGAACTAGATCGGGGAAAACAAAAAGTGGAAGAATAACCGATAGTTTTATCCGAGGATACGAGGTAAGTTCGTATAATTAGAATCGAACTTATTTATATTTGAAAATATTTGAAATGAATATTTGTGATTGAGTAATTGATTTACTTGAAATATAATGTCTTATTGATATGTTAGATTTGTTACTGAGCCCTGTTTGAACTATATGAATTCATAGGATACGAGTGACTTGTCACTAGGGTTACCGTTTTGGTCGAGCTCCTGCATTTGTTGCGGACTGATACATGGGAATTTGTTGAGTACCTTATCGAATTAAGTTAGTATACCCTACAATTTTGGCATGGCCTGATACATGGGCGTGTGTGGCCTTTTCAAATGACACACGGGGGTGCGGTTGGTCGTGTGATCCAAGTCAGTATCCTCTCCAGTTTTCACACGGCCTGGCACACGGGCGTGTCCTTGGCCGTGTGACACAAGTTAGTATGTATGCCCTGTTTTCACACAGTCTGAGACACGAGCATGTCTACTAGCCGTGAGAGGCACACGGCCTGTTCACATGGGCGTGTGATACTTGAAATGTTGAAATTTTTCTAAGTTTTCTAAATTTTCATATGCTACCGATTTAGTCCCGAATAGATGTTTTAAGCTTTGTATGCCCTTTTTAAGTACATATTGAATGTGAATGAATGATATTTACTAAAATGAGATGACATTTGATAAATAATTGTTCTGAATTGTGTTACAAGTCTAGTAATGCCTCTTAACCTATTCTAGTGATGGTTACGGGTTAGGGGTGTTACATTAAATTTATCCTCAAACTTCAAATCCATAATTATGTGCTTGTGGTGATCCAAACTCAGATTGTTGACCCTTCTATATAGTAAGTTCACCATGAAAGAGGCCTTTTACAATTTGGCAAAGTATAATACCCCAATTAGGTTGTCTGATTCACATAGGCCAGTTAGAACACATTCTGGAAGACCCTCAGTAGAGGCCACTCCCTCCATTTGTTGTAATGAATGATAGATCTTATAAGAATCCACCAAAAGGTGCTGACCAATTTCCATGGTGCAACCCTACAATAATTCAAAACCTCACCCACAAATAGATGGATGGGGAAGTGGAACTTCGCCTCCAATGCATAGATGGGGAAATAGAAACTTGCCTTTCTGTTGCCATGCTTGATCTCACTCGCATTACTTAAGGAATTGGCACTTGAAGGAGTGCTAAATTTGAACTTGTAGTGGTCTATTGATACATGCACGGATGGGGTGAAATTTATTAAATTCCATTCACTGAAGTTGCCAATTCTTAAGTTTGGGAAATCATCAGACTTGTGACAAATTTTTGGATGAGATCCAAACATTTCCTTGTTAAGATGTCTTCATGTGTTTGAAGGTCTATCTCTTAGCTTCAAAACTCACCTTGAATCACTCAAATTTAAGTTTAGGAGCTTAAGTTAGGACCATTTTAGTGAAGACTGGACAAGTAGAATATCTAGACGGGATTATGATGAGAATTACGAGTTTCGGGCTTTTAATTCGAGTTTAAATCATATTGGGTTTGGGTTCTAGGCTTAATTTTTATTATATATGAGCCCAATATTATATTTATTAGTTATTATTATTTTATTATCTTATTATTCTGAGTTTTAATTATTATTAAGTATTTTAAGTTATTTAGGAGTTTTATGTAAATAAGAAAGTTTAGTTTAAAACTATTTCTTGTTTACATTAATTAGAGTTCTAGTATACTAAGTGTTTTATATAGATTTATTTAGCTAGTCTATATAAAGGCTTCTTCATTTTTCATTGAGAAGACATTTTATTTTCGTTAATAAAGTTTTCAACTCTGGGAGTTTGTGTCTTTGTGCAAGATTTCTTTTTTTGTGGAGGGTTGTGATTTTTAGAAGTAGTTTTCTTATTTGATTTTCTTTAAGGAGTCATGAGAATTTATTCTTCACCCTTCAATTTGCCAAGGATTATTTCTTGGAGGGTTGATTAAAGCCATTAACTGAGTCGATTGGATTTTATATCTCAAAGAGTTCAATTAGACATTTATCCTTTTATCCATCATATCCATTGGTTTATCGTTCCATCTTTCACTTTACTTTAATCTATATTTTACTATTTAGTTATTATTTCGAATATTTATCCTTTAATTTTTTTAATTTTTCTTATTTTTCTTATTTCCTTTGTTATTTTCTAAATTTATTTGGTTTCTTCCTTTCAGGCCACATCCAAATCTTTCTTTTTCAAGTCAAACAACTTGAATTCGATTCTTCTTCTGCTTCCTCTGCTTCAACCAGTATCATCCACCAACAGTTTACGATAGTGCGCTGCCATCTTATCTCTCTCTCGGTGGTGGTGCACTCGGAAGTGCCACCCACCACATACTCCCTTTCCAACATATGGCCCTTCATCACTTTCTTTACAACGACCTTGTAGGTTTTAGTTTCTCCATTGCAGTTATCTCCAGCCATCAAAATCAAGTGCAAGTGAAGAAAAATGAAACTAAGAAGGCTTGAAAATCAAATCTTTACCCTTAAACACCCTGAGCCCAATAAAAAGATGATAGCAAGGAAAGAACAATAACAAAAATGAATAACAATGAAAGAAAGTAACAAAGAAGAAGAAGATGAATGCAAAGAGCAGAAAATGCAAAAACACTTCGAAAAATTTTAGATAAAGAAAATAGAATTTAACTTTTGAAGTTTGGGGGCTATTTAAAAGGTTTCTTCAAAAATGTGCGTATAGAAAACCAATTGCACTAACAATTTACAACCACTCCCAACAATGCATGTGCCCCACGAAAGGAGACAAAGTCTGCCCCATCATTGGCGCCATTTCCCAATACACTATTGTAGCATTTTACCATTAATGCAACCACTCCAAAACCTTTAGTGCACCCACCATTTCCTTGAAGTGCCCTCAAGCCCTCAACCACACAACTCTTCACCTGCTACCCTTCCGTCACCTAGTTAGCTTAGGTGACCCTTCGCTAAAGAAGCTGTCTGGAAGGTCTCAAAGTAAGCCACATTGTAACTTACCTCTCGATTAGGGCAATTGTTATAACCCCTATTACGATTATGACGCATGAAAGAACACGAGGTGTCTTGTCAATGACCTTTCATTGGGAACAGCCCACGAGCAACTCTCCACCCAAAACCATCTACGATTGGCCCTTTGAGAATCCTACTTGAAACACCTTAGACAATCCGCTACAGACCCTCCATGGGGACGTTTGAGGCACAAAAACCTCGTACAACCCCATTAAGGAGAATGTTAGAGAAAGACCACACAGTACCACATATGGCAACAATTAACTTGAAACGACTTGTCACTTGGTTGACCACACGGGCAAACCTACCCTTTGTACTGTCAGCTGCGTGGAACTACCAAACAAGAGGACATCCTCCTATATATACGCTAAGGCATAAGAGACAAAGAGGCTCCTTCTTTCCTAAGAAAAACCTAATTATCCTACCTCCTCGCTCTTTGTACTCTCCTCACCCACAACCTCCTATTACTGCTCTTCGCTTATTGTATGTGAATTGACCATCCTATCTCCACCACCTTCTCATTCCCTATAATCCCCCTTTGCTGAAATCTTGTATCCGCAAATTTTAAAGTTATTGAAACAATTATTATGTTTTAGAAATATTTATAAAAAAAGACTTAAAATTTTGTCAAATAATATTAAAAAGTAAAAAACAATGCTCATTTTGTAAAAATAAATTTAAAAACTAAAACAAAAAATCAAAAACTAAATCAAACTAAACTAAATTATGATAAACAATTTAAAGAATCTAAAAATTGATTGAACTAAACTGATATCACATTCCATGTACATAAAATTTGATTTCTTCCATGATGATATACTTGGTAGGGTCGGTGTCAATTAGGAAAATTAAATCTGGTTTGAGAGAATATATATATATATATATATATATATTGCATATTCTTCGCCCATTATTACATACATTGTATCCTTTATGTTTTCCAAGGATGGAACTCTTCAATCAGACATCAACTTTTCTCATTTCGTGTAAAACTTAAAAACTTGATTTCTATCTTGTTGGTATGTCAGTGTCGGCTTTGAAAAATATTGATGTTTAATTAACCAGTCAAAGCAAATTCTTATATTTGGTCTATTATCATAACTCCGGTCTTTTATTTAACTGTGACTAATTATTATCTTGGATTGGCCTTTATTGAACATTGCATCTTCAATGCAATTTTGCCCAACTTTGCTATCAGGGTCAGTCTTCTTTAAAAGTTTACGGTTACAATCAAAATACAAAAAATAAATATATATTCCAACAATCATAAAATATAAAATTAAATTATTACAATACAAATAGAATAAAAATTAAAATAATCTAAATTAGAAGAATTAATTAACCAAATTAATATTATAGATGATAAAACTTAAGATCAATATATATAATTGTATATAATAAATTTAAAACTTAAATATTCAAGACTCAAACCAACTTCAAGTTAATGCAGTAATTATGATTTTAAATCCAAGTTTAATGTAGTTAGGTAAATTCGATGTGATATGAGTCCACTCTTCTAATTTAATCTCTCTTCTTTGATTAACTTAAGAAAATCTAGGTCAAAAGATAATAGCATAACATGTCTTAGATTCCCCTCACGGCGACAGTGGCACTTAACATCTTTGAGTTTAGTATTCTAATTTTGTATAAATGTCTTCCAAATTTTGCAATTAGTAATGCATGGTATACAGATATACTAAATTATCACTAACGACTTTATTGAACTTTTATATCACATTTATTTTAAAGATCACGAGTAAAAATTAATTTTGGTGAAAATATATTTTGTTATATCTCCTTTGATGTATCCCTTACTAAACGAGCTATACACACTGAATTATTTTTTATATAAGATAGTTGGTATCTTACATAGCTTTAAGATATGTTGGGTCATTAGTCTTAACCAAGCACTTCACAACTAGCCTCTTGCATTACAAATAGTTCTATATGATTTGAGGAGGCAACCACTAATGTTTGTTGTTGAACACTATTATATTCCTATACATCCACATGTAAATATATAGGTTTAAAGATGTAAAAAGTTCTCAAACTTTCAAAAAGTGTAAAAAGAGCAATTAAGTCTTTTTTTTTTGCACTCATTTAGATACTAAAGCTTTCAAAATGTATTAAAAAGACCTTTAAACCTTTTCAAAAAAAGCATTTAAGCACCTACTTTTTATATTTTTATCATTTGTACTAAAGTTTGACCGAAGCTGTCAGGATTAGGCTTAAATAAGTATATGAATTGCGTTGGGATTATTTTTCTTTGTCATAATTGTATATTAGATTTTAGATACTTATATACATTTTAACAGGTTCAGTTGTTTTCTTAATCATGTTTAAAATGATCGAATCTAGCTAGTCAATCAAATAAACTTTGCATCATCTCAATAAATCACTGCCTTTATCCAAAGAATCGTAGAAGTCGGGAGTATATTGAAAACGACAAAAGGATTCTTATCCATGAGTTATGGGATTGCAATCTTGCAGTTTCTTTTTTGTTTTTTCAATTCGGTAACTATTATCTACATTTTTTTCAAGGTTATGTAGGTTAAACAAGGACAATAATTTATTTGAAATGTAAAGTTTGGTCTGGTTTTCAAAAATTTATTTTGGTTTTGGTTTAGAAAATAATCATGTTTGATTTAAAATCTCATTTATAAGTTAAGAAACTGTTATTATTTCAATTTAATTTAATTTAATTTTGATATATAGATATTTTTATTTTAAACTAGTGAAAAATTTAAAATATTATAGAAAAGATTTTTAAAATTTTTTAAAATTAATTGATCTGAATTGATTTTTATAGAAAATTAAGAAAATAATAGTTAGAAGTAAAAGGTAGATGATTTTTTTATAAGTTTCTTTGCATTCAATTAAATATAAGTAAATGAAGCTAATTGCCTCATTGAAGTATCTCATTGTCATAAGTGAATCAGAAAAATTTATCTCATCACTTTAATAAAGGGTTATAGGCGTCTATTATTAATGAATTTACAACACTCCCCCTTGAATGTCTATTAAAAAAATGTGTCTCATTAAAATCTTTATTAAGAAAAACCTTGTGTGATAAAAGAAAATCTAATGAAGGAAAAATAGAACAAATGTAACACCCTTAACCCGTATCGGTCGTCGGAATAAGGTTATAGAGCATTACCGAAGTTTACATTTCAATACCATAAAAAACTCAAAACATTTAATTTACAACATCAATCATAGCAAAATCAATCAATAACATACATATTGTCCCTTATACGAGCCCTCAAGGCCCCAAAAACACATTAGAAACAAATAAGGACTAAATTGGAAATATATAAAATTTTTAGGAAAAATATGGAAATTTTCAAACTGTAGGGGTCACACGGCTGCGTGGCCAAGCCGTGTGACTCACATAGCTACGAAAAACGCCTGTGTCTCAGGCCGTGTGGACATTCGAAGTAGGGACACATGGCCGTGTCCCAGCTCGTATCTGTGCTCGTGTAACTCTATGACTTGGGTCAGACGGCCAAGCCACACGCCCGTGTTCCAGGTCGTGTACCCTTCAAAATGGCCTCACATGCCCGTGTGCCGGGCAGTGTGCTAGGCCGTGTAATTGCCTGACTTGTAACCTTTTGTAAGCTACAGGGGACATACGTCCGTGTTGCCAGGCCGTATGTCACACACAGCTGAGACACACGCTCATGTCTCTTGTTGTGTAGACGAAAAATAGGACATTTCCAAGCCAATTTTCTCACCCAACATGCACATACCTACAACCAAATTTCCATACATAATCAAGCATCCCAAAGTGCACCAAACCATGCAACATCAAGATATCCAAATAAGGTACATGTGCATACAACCAATATGCCCAAAAGGCATCTCAATAACAACAATTAAACATGTATAACCATATGCATAGTTTAACCAAAAGTTCAACCAACTTATAACTAAGTTTATGCCAAAACTTACCACTTTATTTACCTATCAAATTTACACCAAAAGTACCAAATTTACCATTTAACATTTAGCACCATAAGCCACATATGTCAACTACATTTTACATACCAAAATGACCATGTTCAACTTCCATCATCTAAGCATCATAAAGACTATAAAATCAACCATCATAAGGCCACATACATATACCAACATATCAACCATTTTAATCATTCAAACTACCATAATTACAAGCCAAAACATAATGGCTAAAACATCAACCATAACACCTATACATGCCATCATAACCAAAATTTAAAAATACCCAAATCTAGCAATTTAGCTGATGTATAGTGTGATATAACTCCGACAAGCTTCCAACCCAAATGAGCTTCTGATTCACTATAAAACATGGAAAATAACACAGAGTAAGCATAAATGCTTAGAATGTTCGTATAATGTAAAACTTAACTTACCATTTCATCACATACTAATTAAATTTAACACACTATAATCCAACCAAAGCTTGGCCAAAGCCTAAGCATTCATACCAAACATTTTAGCATACATGATATAAATCACAAGCATAATAACATGAATAGCCATTTATCCTCAGCATGTATCACTTGAGTTTATTACTCATCTCAACCTATATAATTTCCATGTAACACCATATCAAGGATGTTCACATATATACATGTCATAATTCATATCTTTCTCTTATCCTTTATTCTCCGAATAATGCCCGTTGAACCATTTAAAATACCGTTAGATACCCGAGGTAGCTCACACACAAATTGTGCTAACTCATATAACCGTAATCCATCAATTCTTGTACATGTATGCTCACACGAGCCGTGAAAATGGGCCCACTCACACGAGCTGTGGAGTATCCACAACACAAGTCGGACCTTAGTCATTGGTAAGACATTCAAGACTAGCACCCGAATCATGTAAACCCTAATGACATGTCATTTGTATCCTACGAATTCCTAAGGTTCAAACGGGACTCGGTAGTCGACGTAACATCGTTGGGTATGCAACCAATATATATATATATATATCAATCCACAATACATATGTAATTCAAATAAAGGCACATAATTATAATACAATTACACGAAATTAACTCGACGATTAAATGTAGATACGGAGGTGATTATTCCGAAACCTTATCTTTACCCCAATCTAAAGCCATACAAGGTTTGTCTTGATCTAAATGAATAAATTCAACTTAATTCAATAATTGTTATATTCAATACAATCCAAACTCATATTTTAGCAAAATTATATTTTTTCCCCTATAATTTTGATTTCATTACAAATTAGTCCCCAGCTCATGAAATGAAAATTCATGAATTTTTCCATTAACCCACCATTAACGAATTTCATATAGGTCCCTAGCAAGCCCTACATTTCATTTATTTTACAATTTCATCATGAATATTTTCTATTTTTCAATTTATTCCCTAATTGACAATTCCATAAAAAATACTTAACAAAAGTTGTTTATCTAACAACCACTAACCATTTTTTTCCATAACACATCCAAAACAACCTATATTCATTCATGGAAAAACCCTAACCTTTTAACAATTTTACAAATTAGTCCTCGGGCTAGCTAGATTAAGCTACAATGATCCCAAAAACATAACAATCATTAAAAATGGGACGAGCAATACTTACATTGTAACGCCTCAAATCCCCAAATCCCTGATAAAATTATTTTTGTGTGTTTGTGACGTGAAAGTATGTCTGGCTTAGTGGTTGTGTGCTCTAGGAGTGTCTGGAAAGTCATGGGTTCAACCCTTGGCTTCCACAAAAATTTTTCTTTTAAGGATTAAACCCCTATCTTAGGTCAGTAGGGTTATAAGTAAAATTTGTTAAAAACATGACAGAATGGACTTGCTAGTCTAGTGGATAGTGGCGTGTGGAGTGTGCTAGTGGTTTGAGGTTCGAATCCCTGCTTGTGGAAATGGAGATTATTTTTACTGGTGGTCATGGAAAGAAGTTGTGTTTGACCGAAACACCAAGAGTTTGAATAGATTTGAATGGGGTTGTTGTTAGTTGAATCTGAGGAGATGGATGGGAGGAAATTGAAGAGGAAATCGGTGAATTTGAATGGTTTGAAAGTGTTTGTGCCGAATTTGAACTGATGGCACACAGAGTTTCGATTTTGGTAAGGATGTGTTGAGGGGTAGGTGTTAGGTTGTCGATCGAATAGAGGTGTTCATTTTGTCAAAAAAATTTCGGTCATAGTCTAGCTGGGTGTCGAATCCTCTCCTTGCTTTTCAGGTTTGCAAACAACTTGTTTTATGTTCTTTTTTTTAGAGTCTCGGGTAGTCCCTCAAAGGTCCCCAAGAGTGCTGCTGATTTCCCCTTGTTCTTAGCCGAATACTACTTTCCCCTATCTTCTTTTTTTCTGTCGGTTCTGTCTTCTCCTTCTTCTCAACTTGGTCGACTACTTGAGTAGCACTTATCTTCCCTTTGATTCTTCTTTTTCTATTGTGTTGGCCAAACCCTAATATCCCTTATTTTTCTCTTGCTAAAATCGAATACCCCCTTTTCAATTTGGGCAACTTCTAGGCTTGGATCTTGGCCAATTATTGGTTAGTCTACTTTTCAAAAGTTTTAACTTCTTTTTCTTCTTTTATTTTCACTATGACCGAGTGTAACCTTCTCACGCTTTCTCAATTCTGCCTTGATGATTTTCATCTAAGACCTATGTTTTGCCAAATGATACTAGGAGTGTGGAATCAATAGTGGGGGTGTAGGACGATTCCTTTCTTTCCCACAAGTGATCTTTCCACCCTTGGTAAGTGTTGGTTGAAGGTTGGTAAGTTGTATATTGTACTGAGGGTTTAGATTATTATTAATCAGTCGTTTGTTCTTTGGTTTAAGGATGACTTTGAAGCAAATCCATTGGTATTAGAGGAGGTTCTATAGTTACTCGTTGGTGCTTTGATCTTGGAAGTACTTTGGCTATAATTTCATAACAGGTGTGTGTAACACTACCATTGGATGTGAAACAGCAAAAGCTGAAAAGTCGAAAAGTCAAAAAGCCGAAAAGTGGGCTGTCGACACCACACGGGCGTGTGACCGCCCGTGTGGCAGGCTGTGTAACAAAACATGGCCATGTGGTTGATGAGATGGTCATGAGCGTTTTCATGTGTCGAAATGATATTGGGCCACTTTGGGCCGAATTGAGCCGTATAGGCCAAATGGGCCTGTGGGCCCCACAAAAAAAGCACAAAAGTGGTAAATATTGGGCTAGGCTGTGTAAACCACAAGGCTAAGGCCATTCCTAGGCTATTTGGGCCATACGAGAGTGTGGGCCCACATGGGCCAACAATATGGGTCGCGGGCCTATTATCACCGATTGACTGTTAAGGTTACACGGGTCGCCCAAGACGATTGTGGACCTACTGTTGGGCCAGTAAATGTACATGGACCCTTATTTTTGTAAATGACTGATATACCCCTATGTGATGTATGACTGTTTGAGCATGCCATTTATACTGTATACACATTTATATTATGTTGCATTCCATGGGGTGGGATATATGATTGTGGAGGAAGTGTACTGAAAGGCTATAAGCCTATTACTGGTAGCTCTGTTGCAAATACTATTTTAGTGCTGCAACAGGTGCTACTTGGAGTGTAGGGATGGGTGGGTCAATTTTATCCTTACATGGTGTGTAGGGTTGGTACGGAGATGATGTGTAGAGGTTGGATTGGGTAGGATTTTCTGATTGCATACTGTATTGATACTATAATGGGTTTAGGCCCCACTAATACTGTTACTGAAATGAGCTCAAGCCTAGACTGTTACTGTTACTGATATAGCTAAGGTCCTAACTGAAACTGAAAGGGCTTACTCTGATTGATTGCTTGTATGGAATTTTACACACTGAGTTTTCGTAAACTCACCCATCTGTTAACTGTGAAGGAAATTCCCAAACATAGACGGATCGATGTGATGAAGGACTCAGTGGTGGCCACTCGACTTAGTTAACTTTTAATATTATAATTAAGGTTTATTTTGGGTTTTAAATTATGTAATAAGGCCTCTCAGTTTTATTTTTGATTTTGGTATTTTAATCAAATTTATTTGTGATTTACAACTGCTAGCAGTAGGAAAAACGCGAGTTTTCAAAAAGCCAAATGTTTTCAAAACCACCACAAATATTAACTCGTTTTCAAAGCTTTTGCGAATAGCAAACCGTTTACAAAATTAATAACGTTTTATTAAAAGCAACCTTTAAAAGTACAAGTCCCATATTATGAATGAGTAGTAAGACTTTAAAACGGCATTTCAATCTATACAAATAGGCTAGTTAAAAAAGGGGTTTTTAAATGACGAGTCTTAGATTTCGAAAAACACTTCAACGTGACATCGCCAAGTCCAGTCATGGTGTCTAGGCCGGGTTTGAGGTGTTACATTTAGTAGTATTAGAGCCAGGTTACAAAACTCGGCTGTGGATTTGGGCTTTTGCAAAAACATGGAAACTTTAACAAAGTCGTTTCAAATGGTTTAAAGTGATTGATATAATTTGGAAATGTTTTACTGAAGGAGCGGTACACCGAGTCTCCGCCCTGATCTTGTAAGTCTTCTGACTGTTTATATGTGACAACCCGAATTAGGGCCTAATCGGAATAGTGGTTTCGTGACCACAAATCCGAGATAGAAATAATTGTTTTATAATTATTTTGGGGTTTATGATATGATTGCATGATTGTGTGAAAATTTCGTGATGAAATTCTATGCCTAAAGTGCTTAAATTGAAAGTAGGGACTAAATCGAATAAGTTGCAAAATTTGCATCCCGTAAGTTTTAGTATGAAATTGTTTTGGAATATTAATTAGGAGGTCTTAAATAGCAATTTGACCAATTTTAAGTTCATGGACAAAATTAGGACATGGAAGGAATTTTTGAAAGTTTAGTAAGGAGGGCATTTTGGTCATTTGGATATTAAATGAAATAAAATGGGAAAAATAACACAAAATTGATCATCATCCTCCTTAGTTGCTGCCAAATTCTCCTCTCTCCATAGCTAGGGTTTCTTCAATTTTCAAGCTCCATAATCAAGAAAGACGCGAATTGATCTCGAACGGGGAAGGAAAAAGTTTTGGACTAAATTGCAAAATTTCCACATTTTGCACCAAGGTAAGTTTGTATGTAAATATTACAATAATTTCATGTACATTCTTATATTTCAGCCTATTATATAAATATACTAGCTGATGTTAAAATATAAATCGACTATTGGAAGAATGGAAATAAATATAGAGAGAGATCCGGTTGAACATTCTGAGAGATCGAATGAAATAGAGGAGCGTAGCTAGGTCACATGTATGATGCTGAGTGCACATCATGTGTACAAGAAAGCTACGAGACACCTGTAGTAGCTAGGTCACATGTGTGATACGAGATGTATCCCATGTAGACAAGAGAGCTACGTGAAAGATAAATGTAGCTAGGTCGCATGCGTGATTCCAAGTGAAGGACACCATGTAGACAAGAGAGCTACGTGAAAGATAAATGTAGCTAGGTCGCATGCGTGATTCCAAGTGAAGGACACCATGTAGACAAGAGAGCTACGAGACAAATCGGTTGGGTCGCATGAGTGGTACTAAGTGTTCACCATGTGTACAAGAGAGCCGAACTAAACGAAGTATGATGGTGGGGTGTGTGTTTGAAACCATTAAATATCGAGGATTGATCCGAATTGTTCAACGGGATGGTTTTGTGGTGATATTGTGGTTTGGACCTACACTTATGGTGAATGAAATGTGGTGAAAATGATTTGTGGTATATACATATATAAGATAAAATGAGGTTAGCATAAAGAATGTGTGAAAGAGTGAAATTAGCATTAAAACTGTTTTTAGATGGTAGCAGTGACGTGATTTTGAAAAATCACCAAAAATAGGAGGAATATAATTAGAGGTTGAATGAGATGTGAAATTAAAGTTTAATGAGTCTACTTTCATATAAAAGAAACAGAGCAAGCAAAGGAATTCTATATTTTGAGATATTTACAATTGTATGTGACTTGCTCAGGATGAATACGTGATCCCCTGTTCCAACTTTGAAAAATCATTAAAAATTGTACAAAGCAAATTAAGAAATATAGTTTACATGCCTAAATTCCTTATTGAGACTAATTTTAAATGAAATAGACTTCAGGGTTGTTTGAATTGTGTACTGAGATAAATTCAATTTGTAGTGAACAGAGGTCAGATCAGTCGAGCTGTGTAACAGGGGAAACTTTAACTAATAAACTGTACTAATCGGCTAGACCAAAAATTATAGAAAAAAATTAGCAAAAAGCTTTATGAGTCTAGATTCATGGAAATTTTACGGATTTGAATTTCTAGTTTTGTAACTCAAGTTATGATTTATTTAGTGAATATGACGCAGCAGAGACAGCTTAATCAAAGTGGAATGAATAGTGAAGTTAAAGTAGATATACTTGAATTGTTGTGTAAACATGTTAGATTTTTTTTAATTAGTATTTACATACTTACTTACTAAGCTATAAGCTTACTTTGTTTCTCTCTTTGTCTTATAGTGTTCTTCTGCTTGCTCAGAGTTAAGGATCGTGAAGATCTACCGCACTATCATACTTTAGGGTATTTGAACTAAACGTTTTGAATTATGGCATGTATAGTAGGCTTAATTATTTTGTTACGTGTCATATTTGTCTAGGTTTAAAATATTAGTTACAAGATACTCGACCAGCTAATTTGTACAAGCCATTAAAGTTGGCTAATATTGTTCAAGACATATATTATACGATGCACTATCAAATTGGATGACATATTTATATTTGGTTATGTTTAATGGTATGTGTTATGTTCGTAATACCTTGTATCTGTTCCTACGACAGTAACGGGTAAGGGTGTTACATTTAGTGGTATCGAGCTATGGTTTAGTCGGTTCTCGGACTAATAAAGTGTGTGTAAAAGTCTAGCTATACATGCCATAAAAATATTGTGATAGTGTGGTGACTCGATTATTCTAAACGTGTTTTGTTTTAATATAGTAATGGATCCCGAAGGAACTGCGGTGATGATGTCGCTAGTAATGCGCCGCTCCCCCGCACAAGGGACCGCTACTGTGGAAAGTAGACCGAGACATTGAGACAAGGAGATGAGGCTCGGATGCCTTTCTCCTAATGATGAACAATTGGTATATTGAATTTATTCGAGCAAATCCAAATGCTCAACCTCCTCCACCCCTCCTATACCTCGACGATTCTGAGTCTGCTCAAGGTATAGATTTAGTAAGAATGAACAAGCCTCCGGTTGACAAGATTCAAAACAAGGGTCAAGAGTTTAGAGCAAAGGTCGATGATGATCCCGAGAAAGCGGAATTCGGCTTGAAAATTCTACCCGTATTTGATGAGCTCTCATGTACACCCGAGGAATGCTTAAAGTGTGTCAGATCACTTTTGAGAGATTGACTTACCACCGGTGGAAGACTTTGGTTGCAGTGGTGCCAAAAGAAAAAGTTACTTGGGATTTCTTCCAGGAAGAATTTAGAAAGAAATACATAAGTCAGCGATTTATTGATCAAAAACGGAAGAAGTTCCTTGAATTGAAGCAGGGGAAAATGTCCAGTAGTGAGTATGAACGCGAATTTGTAAGACTCAGCAAGTATGCCCAGGAATGTGTGTCCACCGAGGCCATTATGTGTAGAAGATTTGAAGATGGGCTGAATGAGGACATTAAAGTGCTTGTAGGAATTTTGGAGTTGAAAGAATTTGTAGTATTGGTTGATCGAGCTCTTAAAGTCAAGAATTGAACAAAGAAAGAAGAAAAGTCGCTATTGAGGCCCGAGATGTCGAAAAAGATGATAAGCAAGCCATTTCAATCTCAACCAAAGAGGTCCAAAGAGACAAACCCTCGAATGACAGTTTCAATTGGGGATTCACACAGAGATCGTGGTAGAGCATATTCGGGGTCTAAAGCTCAAGCTACTTCGGTGGCAAGTGTGGGTAATGTGCGACCTAGAAAGCCCGAGTGTCAGCAATGTGGCAGGCAACATTATGGTGAGTGTTGGGGACCGAGCGAGCTTGTTTCAAAGCGGTTCTCGCGAGCATTTTATTAGAGATTGTCCGGAGAAAGTTAAAGAAGAAAGATTTTAGAGTGCTAGATGAATACCACCGCTAGTAGAGGTAGACCACCGAGAAATCTGGAGGTGGGACTAGTAGTAAACCGTGATGAAAGATTTAACGGCAAGATCAGAAGCTAGAGCACCTGCTAGAGCTTATGCTATACGTGCCCGAGAAGATGCATCATCTCCCGATGTTATTACTGGTACATTTTCTCTCTATGATACTATTGTTATTGCATTGATTGATCCCGGGTCCACTCATTCCTATATTTGCATGAATTTAGTATCCAATAAAAAGTTGCCTGTTGAATTTACTGAGTTTACGATTAAAGTGTCGAACCCCTTAGGCCAATATGTGCTAGTTGACAAGGTTTGCAAGAATTTCCCATTAATGATTCAAGGTCACTGTTTTCCGGCCAACTTGATGCTGTTACCATTTGGTGAGTTTGACGTTATCTTGGGAATGGACTGGTTAACATTGTATGATGCTAAGGTAGATTGTAAACAAAAGACACTAGAGTTGAAATGTGAAAATGGAGAAATTCTGTGGGTTGAAACAGATGAATCAAATAAATTGCCTATGGTGATTTCGCATATGTCCGCACGTAAATACATGAGAAAAGGTGTGAAGCTTATCCGCTTATGTAATGAATATTGAGTTGCCTCAACTGAAATTTGAATCAGCATCGATAGTCTGTGAGTTTCGGATGTATTTCCGAGGAATTGCCGGGTTGCCTCCAACAGAGAGATAGATTTTGCCATTGATTTGTTGCGGGCATCGCACCGATCTCGATTGCTCCATATAGAATGGCTCAATGAATTAAAAGAATTGAAGGCTCGATTGCAGGAGTTAATGACAAGGGATTTGTGAGACCGAGTTTCTCTCCCTGGGTGTTCTGTATTATTCAGAAGAAGAAGGATGGTTCAATGAGACTTTGCATTGATTACCGTCGACTTAATAAGGTGACTATAAAGAACAAGTACCGCTGTCGAGGATTGATGATTTATTCGATCGTTAAAGGGGTCCACAGTGTTTTCAAAGATTGATTTGAGGTCCGGTTACTACCATTGAGAGTTAAGGAGTCGATGTGTTTGAAAACCGCCTTTAGGACAAGGTATGGACATTATGAGTTTCTTGTGATGCCTTTCGCTTAACAAATGCTCCAACTATATTTATGGACTTAATGAATCGGATCTTCCGCCATATTTGGATAAGTTTGTAGTAGTGTTTATAGATGACATTTTAATTTATTCTCGAGATGAGTCTCGAACATGCGAACACTTGAGAACTATATTGCAGATCTTGAGAGAAAAGAAACTGCTTGCCAAGTTTAGTAAAAGTGAGTTCGGCTTCGTGAAGTCGATTTTGGGGCATATAGTCTCGGTGATGGTATTCGGTGGATCCAAACAAGATTTCGCGATCGTTGATTGGAAACCGCCCAAGAATGTATTCGAGGTTAGAAGCTTTTAGGCTTAGCCGGGTATTATAGACGTTTTGTTGAAGGATTTTCGATGATTGCCTCTCCTATGACTAAGTTGTTGCAAAAGAATGTTAAGTTTGAATGGACTGATAAATGTCAACAAAGTTTTGAAAAATTGAAAGCACGATTGATCAAGCACCAATTTTAGTATAGCCCGAGTCAGAAAGCGGTTCGTAATTTATAGTGATGCATCATTGATGTGCCTTGGATGTGTGTTGATGCAAGAGGGTAAAGTGGTAGCTTATGCTTCGAGACGCTTAAAACCGCATGAGAAGAACTATCCTACACATGATTTGAACGGCATTGTTGTTTTTGCCTTGAAGATTTGGCGACATTATTTGTACGGTGAAAAATGCCGAATTTTTACCGATCACAAAAGTTTGAAGTACTTGATGAATCAAAAGGATCCGAATCTGCGACAACGAAGATGGCTTGAATTATTAAAGGATTATGATTTAGTGATTGATTATCATCCGGAAAAGCAAATGAAGTTCTTGACGCCTTGAGCGTAAAATTTCTTTTACTTTGAGAGCCATGAACACGGGTTAGCATTGTCGATGATGGGTCAATCTTAGCAGAGATGAGAGCTAAACCGTTATTTCTCCGTTGATTTGTGATGCTCAAAAGAATGATAGTGAGTTGCGGATCAAGAGAACTCAATGCGAATCAAAGTTACGACTCAGATTTTCGAGTTGGACCAGATGACTGCTTGATGTTTCTAGACAGGATATGTGTGCGAAAAACGATAAATTGATTCGAAAATATTACATGAGGCGCACAATGGTGTTTATCGTTCATCCTGGTAGCACAAAATGTATAATGATTTAAAGAAGTCAGTATTGGTGGCGTGTATGAAAAGGGTCATTTCGAATTTGTAACCAAGTGTTTGATATGTCAACAAGTAAAAGTGAACATCAAGTGCCTTCAGATTACTTCAACCGTAATGGTGCCCGAGTGGAAATGGGACAAGATTACCATGGATTTTGTAACCGGTTTGCCTTTAACTCCTAAAAGAAGGATGCTGTTTGGGTAGTGGTTGATAGATTAACAAAGTCAGCCCACTTTATACCAAGACGCACTGATTACTCACTTGATAAATTAGCGAATTATATATTGCTGAAATTGTGAAGTTGCACGAGTACCTATGTCTATAATATCGATAGAGATCCAAGATTTACCTCGAGATTTTGGAAAAGTTACAAGAAGCTTTGGGTACAAAATTGAACTTTAGTACCGCATTTCATCCACAAACAGATGGTCAAACGGAAAGAGTAATCCGGTACTCAAGATATGCTTAGATGTTGTGTTTTAGAATTTGGAGGTAGTTGGGAGAAATATCTATCTTTGATTGAGTTTGCCTACAATAATGCTTATCAATCAAGTATACAAATGGCACCGTCTGAAGCCTTGTATGGTCGTAAGTGTCGAACTCCTTTATATTGGACCGAGCTTAGTGAGAAGCAGATTCATGGAGTTGATCTAGTTAAAGAAACCGAAGAGAAAATAAAAGTAATTCGGGATTGCTTGAAAGTCGCTTCAGATCGACAAAAGTCATATGCAGATTTAAAAGAAAAGAGATTGAATTTCGGTGGGTGATAAAGTGTTCTTGAAGGTGTCACCATGGAAAAAGATTCGAGATTTAGTCGAAAAGGCAAGTTGAGTCCGCGTTTTATTGGGCCGCATTGAGATTCTGAGAGAATTGGACCATGGCATATCGGTTGGCCTTACCGCAGAGTTAGAAAGAATTCATAACGTGTTTCATGTATCAATGTTGCGATGTTATCGTTCGATCCTTCACATGTGATTTCCCAATGAAATTGAGATTCGATCGGATATGACCTATGAGGAGAAACCAATAAAGATTTTGGCTCGAGAGGTTAAACAGCTTAAGAAATAAAAGTATAGCTTTAGTGAAAGTATTGTGGCACGACATGGGATAGAAGAGGCTACGT
This sequence comes from Gossypium arboreum, assembly GCF_025698485.1. Taxonomy (NCBI): domain Eukaryota; kingdom Viridiplantae; phylum Streptophyta; class Magnoliopsida; order Malvales; family Malvaceae; genus Gossypium; species Gossypium arboreum. The sequence continues at coordinate 83,176 of NW_026440288.1, forward strand.
GGGAACCTGAGGAAGCTATGAGAAAACAGACCCAAACCTCTTTACGGTAAGATTTTCGGGACGAAAATCTCAAAAGGGGGAGAATTGTGACAACCCGAATTAGGGCCTAATCGGAATAGTGGTTTCGTGACCACAAATCCGAGATAGAAATAATTGTTTTATAATTATTTTGGGGTTTATGATATGATTGCATGATTGTGTGAAAATTTCGTGATGAAATTCTATGCCTAAAGTGCTTAAATTGAAAGTAGGGACTAAATCGAATAAGTTGCAAAATTTGCATCCCGAAGTTTTAGTATGAAATTGTTTTGGAATATTAATTAGGAGGTCTTGAATAGCAATTTGACCAATTTTAAGTTCATGGACAAAATTAGGACATGGAAGGAATTTTGAAAGTTTAGTAAGGAGGGGCATTTTGGTCATTTGGATATTAAATGAAATAAAATGGGAAAAATAACACAAAATTGATCATCATCCTCCTTAGTTGCTGCCGAATTCTCCCTCTCTCCATAGCTAGGGTTTCTTCAATTTTCAAGCTCCATAATCAAGAAAGACGCGGAATTGATCTCGAACGGGGGAAGGAAAAAGTTTTGGACTAAATTGCAAAATTTCCACATTTTGCACCAAGGTAAGTTTGTATGTAAATATTACAATAATTTCATGTACATTCTTATATTTCAGCCTATTATATAAATATACTAGCTGATGTTAAAATATAAATCGACTATTGGAAGAATGGAAATAAATATAGAGAGAGAGATCCCGGTTGAACATTCGGAGAGATCGAATGAAATAGAGGGAGCGTAGCTAGGTCACATGTATGATGCTGAGTGCACATCATGTGTACAAGAAAGCTACGAGACACCCTGTAGTAGCTAGGTCACATGTGTGATACGAGATGTATCCCATGTAGACAAGAGAGCTACGTGAAAGATAAATGTAGCTAGGTCGCATGCGTGATTCCAAGTGAAGGACACCATGTAGACAAGAGAGCTACGTGAAAGATAAATGTAGCTAGGTCACATGCGTGATTCCAAGTGAAGGACACCATGTAGACAAGAGAGCTACGAGACAAATCGGTTGGGTCGCATGAGTGGTACTAAGTGTTCACCATGTGTACAAGAGAGCCGAACTAAACGAAGTATGATGGTGGGGCTGTGTGCTGAAACCATTAAATATCGAGGATTGATCCGAATTGTTCAACGGGATGGTTTTGTGGTGATATTGTGGTTTGGACCTACACTTATGGTGAATGAAATGTGGTGAAAATGATTTGTGGTATATACATATATAAGATAAAATGAGGTTAGCATAAAGAATGTGTGAAAGAGTGAAATTAGCATTAAAACTGCTTTTAGATGGTAGCAGTGACGTGATTTTGAAAATCACCAAAAATAGGAGGAATATAATTAGAGGTTGAATGAGATGTGAAATTAAAGTTTAATGAGTCTACTTTCATATAAAAGAAACAGAGCAAGCAAAGGAATTCTATATTTTGAGATATTTACAATTGTATGTGACTTGCTCAGGATGAATATGTGATCCCCTGTTCCAACTTTGAAAAATCATTAAAAATTGTACAAAGAAAATTAAGAAATATAGTTTACATGCATAAATTCCTTATTGAGACTAGTTTTAAATGAAATAGACTTCAGGGTTGTTTGAATTTTTTACTGAGAGAAATTCAATTTGTAGTGAACAGAGGTCAGATCAGTCGAGCTGTGTAACAGGGGAAACTTTAACTAATAAACTGTACTAATAGGCTGAACCAAAAATTATAGAAAAAAATTAACAAAAAGCTTTGTGAGTCTAGATTCAGGGAAATTTTACGAATTTGAATTTCGAGTTTTGTAACTCGAGTTATGATTTATTTAGTGAATATGACGCAGCAGAGACAGCTTAATCAAAGTGGAATGAATAGTGAAGTTAAAGTAGATATACTTGAATTGTTGTGTAAACATGTTAGATTTTTTTAATTAGTATTTACATACTTACTTACTAAGCTATAAGCTTACTTTGTTTCTCTCTTTTGTCTTATAGTGTTCTTCGCTTGCTCAGAGTTAAGGATCGTGAAGATCTACCCGCACTATCATACTTTAGGGTATTTGAACTAAACGCTTTGAATTATGGCATGTATAGTAGGCTTAATTATTTTGTTACGTGTCATATTTGTCTAGGTTTAAAATATTAGTTACAAGATACTCGACCAGCTAATTTGTACAAGCCATTAAAGTTGGCTAATATTGTTCAAGACATATATTATACGATGCACTATCAAATTGGATGACATATTTATATTTCGGTTATGTTTAATGGTATGTGTTATGTTCTGGTAATACCTTGTATCCTGTTCCGGCGACGGTAACGGGTAAGGGGTGTTACATTATACTGAAAGGATTGTATTGAAATGTTATTACTGAGACTACTTTAGGTAGTAAAACTATACTGAGACTCTCTAGTTAGAGTAAAGTACAAACCGTAATAAGATTGGAAATAGCGAAAACAAACTCTGAGATAATATTGTTCATAAAATATCTGTAATAAACACTAGAACAGTAAACTGACTGGCATAAAACTGTTAATACAGAATAAGCGCATTTGATAATGAGCACTAGAGGTACTCGTGGAAGAGGCTGTGGCAAAGGCCGTGAAGGTGCTCGGGCTAGGTCTTCGTCAGCTGGACACCAGCTTAATGAGGAAGCTAGAGAGTCACCAGCTTCACTGATGACTAAGACAGGGTCTCAAAATCAAGTGGCTGGGGATGACACACTGTCCCAAGTGATGTTGAGGATTATGAAAAGGGTCACTGGGCCTAGTCTTGGTACTGTAGGCCGTGGGTCAGTTACAGAACGACTCAAGTCTAGTGGGGCTGAGATATTTAGGGGTATTACTAGAGTTGCCCCTAATGTGGCTGAATATTGGATCGAGGCCACAAAGAGGATCATGGATGACCTTAACTGCACCCCTGAATAGAAACTAAAGGGTGCAGTACCACTGTTGAGAGATGAGGCCTACTAGTGGTGGCTTACTGTCAAAGAGGGCCCTCAAGCCAATTGATTGACCTGGGAGTTTTTCAAGACTACTTTCCAGGCTAAGTATATGGGTGTCAGCTAAGTGGATACCCGTAGGAGGGAATTTCTGAATTTAACTTAGGGAGATAGGACAGTGGCTGAATATGAGGCCGAATTTTTACGACTGAGCCGTTATGCACGTGGGATGGTGGTAACTGAATATGAACAGTGTGATTATGACAACCCTAATTTGACCCTAGTCGAAAAGTGGTTTCGGGACCACAAAACTGAGTCACAAAATTATTTAAATGCTCTTTTCTATGTTTATTATATGTGAAGTTTCATGTGTAAAAGTATCGTGTCTTAATTTTGTCATTTGAATGTGGAATTATTAAAAAGGACTTATGTGAGAAACTTGAAAATGTGATAGGTTAATTTGTAGTGGCCAAATATTGTATGGTTTAAAATATGGGGACTTGCATGTCAAACACCCCCTTCCTTAAGTTAGTGGACGGCAAGGTTAGTGGATGATTGACATTTTATGTCTTTTATATTAATTAATTAAATGTTTAATGGATTAATAATATGAAATATGAATTTTTATTAAAAGAAAAGGGTGATAAAAACAAAGTTGGTTCATCTTTTTCTTCTTCCATTGCTGTACCTAAAGAAAGAAAAAAAGAAATTGAAGTTAAGGCATTCGGTCACCTTTAAGTTGATTAAGGTATGTTTAATGCTCTTTTATTGAAAATCTTTGTATATTTGGAGTGGTCATCAAGTATAGAAGCTAGTCATGGCAAATTTTTTTTGTAAATTGATGAAGATGACATTCGGTCATGGATGTTTGTATTTCTTTGATGTTATTTTTTATGATTTTGTATATTGAGGATTGATAGTAGATGAGTTAAGCTTGGTAAAATTGAATAATTGTGGCTTAATTGTTTAATGGCAATTGGCTATTATGGTGAAATGCAAAGTTAATATTTAGTTGCTAGTATTTATATCTGTGTTAGCCGAATTTGAACTTGAATAATGATTTGAGCAAATGTTGAGTATTAAAATGTTAGAAAAAGAATATTTGCCGTTTAAGTAATTTGAGAAAAGGATGTTTGAATGTTTAAAGGTTTGGCTTTATGCATTAATGATATGATTTTGAATAATGTAAGCTTAATGGAATGTGAGTTATGTTTATGCATAGGTGAAATTGTATATTCGGCCAACCTAGGTTTCTATGATATTGAAAATGGAAATTAATCATGTTAAGTGACGAATGGTAGTTGACTAAGGATTAATATGTATCTTACATATACATGTTCAGATGATGATTGATAGGTGGGAAATAAGTATAGTTATGAGGTATAAATATGTTAAGAAGAATGAATTATGCATTTGGTCTTAAGGGTGTGTACAAAGGAAATGTTAAATTGTTTGTATTTTAAGGCTGAATGTGTTTAAGGTTAAAGGATGAATTAATTAATTGTATTTGGGATGAATAGACATAAAAAAAAATGTCGAATGTAATATTTGGTCAAGGAATGGTTCAAATTGATGAAAATAGAAAGGTCAAAGATGACCTATAATGTATATGACTTTTGTTTACTATGATCTATATGTGTGAAAGTCGAATATATATATTATATTTTTGAAGTAATGCTTGAATAGTCGAATAATGACTAGTTTAAAATTGTTGAATTTAAGCTCAAGAGCATAGAGGGGCAAATTCGGATAAGGGGAAAGCTAAAGTAGTTGAATAGCCGACCCGTAGTTGTTTGAAAATACTCTAGGTAAGTTTTAAGTATTTAAATATAAGTTATTTGTGAATGAATCATGATATGTGACGAGAATTTAGCCATACTTTTAGTATATATACATATATATACATGCATAAAGCCGAATGGTACGTATGAAAGTGAAATAAGGAAATTGTTATGATCATATTGCCGTAAGTTATATTTATGAGATGGAAGATATGTAATGGTAAATTAAGAAGCAATAGTGTGATAGTTATTAAGTGATTATACGTGAATGAAGTCTAAGTGGACTAATGTGATTAACTTGTGTGAAATGCATAAATATAAGAAGTGCATATATTATGATTTTGTGAAATTTATATTCAAATTATTATTCGGGCCTATGGCTCAGCAAGCTTTTAGCTAGTGAAATTGTTTTGGGTTTTGAGCCTAGCAGGCATAATGCCGGTGAATGAGTTTCAGACTTAATGTCTAGCAGGCCTCGTGCCGGTGATAAGTTCAGGTTTATACCTAGTAGGCTAATTGCCGGTGAAATAATAAAAGTCTATGAATATGAGATTTATGCTATACGGCATCTAGATTCGTTCGATAGATTAAATTGTCCAGGTACGTATAAATTGTTTATGCATATGAGGATAATGTGAATTAAATTACGAAGTGAAACGAGAAGTATATGAAATGTCGTTGTGTATATTTATATTTGGCCATTTTTAATTTAGTACATGAAAGTATATGTTATATATGTGATTATGATCATTGAAATTATATTTGATTGCAGTGCTCTGAATTAACTCTATAAAGTTGAATCAAAGAATTACTTCGAGTCATTTAGATGGTGTGATTATGTAATTCAAACTTTGAAGAAATGATAAGTCAATGAAATGGATTTAATGTGGCTATGCATATTCGGCTAATTAGTGTTGCATTTTGAATGTTATATGTGAATAATGTGCATAAATAGGTTTTGTTGTTTAAAATACTTAAGACTTACTAAGCTTAATTGATTACTGTGAATGTTTTTTTGTTTGTCCTATTTTATAGATCTTGTTTGAAAGCTATGAGCTCGGGTATTCAAGTCCAAAGTCATCCACGCTATCGTCACTATTTTGGTACTTTTTGATAGTTTATATTTTAAAAGATGGCATGTATAGGCTTAGCTCTCCTTTGAAACAAGTTATATTTTGAAATTGTAAATATTCTAGCCATGCGAAAATGGCTTGCTTAATTCCTAAACATGAGTATATGGTTCAGTGGACTTATGTGTTGATTATTTTGAAATTTATTAGTTATTTTAATTTGGTTAAAATTTGTTCATGGTTGAAAGATCAAAGAAACTATATTTTATGCATGATTGATTATGAATGGCTAGTCTGATATGTCTTCTGATAGGTAATACCTTATGAATCTATTCCGACGACGGATGAGGGTCATAGGGTGTTACAGTGATCGATTTGTGGATGGCCTCAGAGATGGTCTAAGGGTTCTGATAGATCCTTAGAGGGAGCGAGATTTTGCAGCATTGGTTGAGAAGCCGAAAATCGCCGAGGAAGTGAAGCGCTCTGAGCCGCAGAATAAAGAGAAAGGCAAAGGTAAGAGGGATGCTGAGCCCTCAAATTCATTTTAAAGGCCTAAGAAAAGGCCAGAGTTGATGGGCTGATCAAAGTTAGGGCCCTATTTGCTACTCATCGGACAGCAGCTTTGTGTCGATGTGGGAGACGCCATCGTATGCGAAGTCTTTGAAACAGACTGGGGCATGTTTGAGGTGCGGTTCTATGGAGTACCTTACCAAAGATTGTCTATAGAGGATCGATCAGGTGCTAGCTACTTGTTTTGGTAATGCACCTCAGAGGGTTGTTCAACTGCCACTGAGAAGTCGTTGGAATGCTAGAGGTGGAAATGGTATGGGCCATGCTCAGAGCACACTGGGCCGAGGAGCTGGTCGGGCTGAGGCAAGGCATCCAGCTTTTGTGTATGCTGCTCGTCCCCAAAAGGAGGAAAATGCTCCAGACATCATCACTGGTACATTTTTTTATTACAATGTACCCTATACTGCATTGATAGATATATGATCTACTCATTCCTATGTTGTCTGCTCGATTGTTGAAAACCTGGGGGTTACGGTGGAGAGTACTTCGAGCGAGATTACTGTGCTAATTTTGTTAGGGCAGTCTGTTTGGGTAAATGAGATTTTAGAGAAGTTCCCTTGGTGATACAAGGAATCATGTTTTCGGTTGATCTTATGGAACTGTCTTTCGGAGAATTCGACCTAATACTGGGGATAAATTGGCTGATCAAACACCAAGTGGGTTTGGATTGTGCCACAAAAAGGATGACACTGAGAACTGAGAAGGACAACGAGGTAGTTGTTATTAGGGAACACCGAAACTATTTTTCGAATGTGATTTTAGTGTTAAGGGCCGAAAAGTTGGTATGCAGGGGTTGTGAGGTGTTCTTGGCCTACATCAGTGTTTTAGATGTTAGGGGCTCTTTGGTAAAGGATATCAGAATAGTTAAGGATTTTTCGAATGTCTTTCTTGAAGAGTTACCTGGGTTACCTCTAGAACGTGAAGTGGAGTTTGGGATTGAGCAGCTTATTGGTACAACTCCAGTGTCCATCGCCCCTTATAGAATGACACCAAAAGAGCTTGTGGAGCTTAAGGCCCAGATTCAAGAGCTACTGGACCATGGGTTCATCCAACTGAGTGTGTCTCCGTGGGGAGCACCTATTTTGTTTGTGAAAAAGAAGGATTGATCCATGCGAATATGCATCGATTATAGATAACTGAATAAGCTGACCATTAAGAATAAGTACCCTCTACTGATGATTGATGATCTATTCGACCAATTGCGAGGAGCTTCAGTTTTCTCTAAAATTGATCTTCGACCAGGGTATCATCAATTGAGGGTTGATAAACCGTAAATTATACATATTTTTACCCCATGTTTAATACATTTTATGGATGATTTCTCATTAGAATTGGTGAATTCGATGCTCCTAATGCTTTAATTTCATGTTTTATACTTAAGAGAGCATAGGAGACCGAAAGGAACGAGAAACGGGCCAAAAACAGAGAAAAGGAGCCAAAGTACGAAATCAACATGGCCTGAACCTCCTCACACGGGCAGACTACACGGCCGTGTCAATTTGGCAGGCTCAAACACGGCCTGAAGTAATCGAACACGGGCGTGTGCCACGGGCGTGTCCCTGCCAAGCCCAAGTTGAGTCCAATTCGGAAAAGGCTAATTTTGAGGGCTTTTAGGCATCCAAAGCCTGTAAATACACCCTAGAAGAGGAGAAAAAGGGGCACACAGAATAGGGAGTAAGGAATTACTCCAAGGAAGCCGATTGATTCATCTCAGAAGTCAGATTCATCATCAAAACTGAAGATCTCTCCTCAATTCCCCTTTAGGAGTTTTGAGTTTTCTTTATGTTTTGTATTATTTATTTTTCTGAGATGTTTTCTTATTTAGTTATGAACTAAATCCCCTAAATACCTAACGGGAATGAAACCTAAGACGAATCTTGTTATTATTTTCTGAATTGTATGATAAATATTTAACTTGTTCTTAATTATGTGTTCTTAATTCTTGTTTTGATATCCCAGGATATTGATTCAAGATAAGCTCTTATTCAGAGGAGGAATAGACCCTAGCTAATTTATCATAATTAAGCGGAGTTGATTACGCGCCTAGACATAGGGTGACAAGATTTTGCCGGATTAGGGTGAAACCTAATAATGGGATCTATAGATCGAGTTAATGCAACCCTAGACTGTTAATTAAAGAAAAGTCTCGGTTATTCAATCTAGGGATTAGACGTTATTAGTCTTGAATAGGGATAATAACATAACTTAGGGATCTCTACTGGAACAAGTTGAATGAATAAATCATCGATTGAGCCGAATAACAAGTAAAGTCTAGGTGGATTTTTCCTTAGGTATTGTCTTAAGTCAATCGATTTTTCCCAAAAGCAATTCCCCAATTCTTTTCTCTGTGAGTTCTTAGTTTAGATAATTAGTTAATTAAAACAAAACCCCATTATTCTTAGGCTAGAAAATAAAAAGACAATCATTACTAGTACTGTTAGTTCCTTTGGGTTTGACAATCCGGTCTTGCTAAAACTATACTATTGTTCGATAGGTACACTTGCCTACATCGCAATAATACTTAGTTCAAGAACCAGTAATTATAAATATTTAAAACCTATCACGAAATAACGCGATCAAGTTTTTGGCGCCGTTACCGGGGAACTGAGATATTAGGAACGCTCAATTTTTATTACTTTAGCCATTTATTTTTCTTGTAATTTAATTTAATTTAATTATTATTATTTATTAACCTACTCTTTCTTTCTCTTGGCAGGTTTTTATAGTTTATGACTAGAAGAAACTCGTCGGGACCATTACTTTTTGACGAAGAAATCGATCGTACAGTTCGTAGAAACCAAAGAGAAATAAGGCAAAGCTTAAGATACACGGAGAACGAGTAAGAAGACGATACTCAACCCCCAACCGAAGAGATGGCTGAAAACCAAGGCAATCAGCTACCTCCTGTAATTGCAGTTAATCAAAATCCTACTCCACGCACTATGTATGATTATGCTAAACCCTCTTTAACAGGAACTGAATCGAGCATAGTTAGACCTACTGTAGCAGCAAATACTTTTGAATTAAAACCTAACACTATTCAAATGATATAGCAATTTGTTCAGTTTGATGGTTTGCGGGATGAGGATCCCAACGCTCATTTCGCCAACTTTTTAGAACTATGCGATACATTTAGAATCAATGGCGTTTCTGATGATGCCATTCGTTTTCGATTATTTCCCTTTTTATTGAGGAAAAAAGCTAAATAGTGGTTGAACTCGTTACCACGAGGATCAATTACTACTTGGGAACAAATGATCGAAAATGTTTTACTAAAGTATTTTCTGCCAGCTAAAATGGCTAAATTACATAATGATATCTCTTCTTTTATACAGATGGATTTAGAAACACTCTACGATACATGGGAGAGAAACAAGGACCTTTTGAGAAGGTGCCCTCACCATGGGTTATCGCTTTGGCTCCAAGTACAAACATTTCACAATGGTCTGAATCCTTCGACTCGGCAAATGGTTGACGCAGCGGCGGGCGGAACCATCAATAATAAAACTCCGGAAGATGCCTATGAGTTTATAGAGGAGATATCACTGAATAACTATCAGTGGCAAGTCATGAGGACAAAGCTAACAAAAATAGCCGACGTTTATAATGTCAATTCAGTCACCATGCTCTCTAATCAGGTAGAAATCTTAAATAAAAAGATTGATCGTTTTCAAAATTCTTCTTAGGTTCACCCAGTAATGTAGTGCGAAGCAAGTGGAAGTGGAACAAACCATTCGGAATACCATCCTTATGGCCACAACATGGATAACGAGCAAAGAAATTACATGGGTAATAATCCTCGACCTCAAAACAATCCATATAGTAACACTTATAATGCAGGTTGGAGGAACCACCCAAATTTCTCGTGGGGCGGTCAAGGAAATCAAATACCACAACAACCTCCGGGCTACCAACAACCACCCTACCAATAGGAAAAGAAGCCAAACCTTGAAGAGATGCTCTGAAAGTTTATTTTGGTGTCAGAAACTCATTTTCAGAACATTGAGACAACACTTAAAAATCAACAAGCGTCGATCCAAGGGCTCGAAACTCAGATAGGCCAGCTATCCAAACTGACCTCGGAAAGACCACTAGGAAGTTTACTTAGTAACACTAAAGAGCATGTCAAAGCAGTTACACAAATGAGTGGGAAAGAGTTAGTGGAATCTAAAAAGAAGTTAGCACAAGAAGCCGTAGAAAGCGAAAGGAGGGAAGAAAAACCCGAAAATAGTGACAAACCAGTGCCGGAGGAATATAAACCACCAGTTCCATATCTAACAAAATTAAAAAAAGATCGTATTGATGCACAATTCAGTAAGTTTCTTGAACTTTTTAAGTAATTACATATCAACTTACCTTTTGTTGAAGCCATCCCGCAGATGCCTACATACGCAAAATTTTTGAAGGAGCTTCTAACAAATAAAAAGAAGTTCGACGACTTATCTACAGTAGAACTCAACGAGGAATCCTCAGCAATACTCCAAAACAAACTACCAACCAAACTGAAAGATTCAAGAAGTTTTACTATGCCTTTCTTAATTGGTAGTCTGAATGTTGAAAAAGCACTAGCTGATTTAGGCGCTAGCATTAATTTGATGCCATATAAAATGTTCAAACAACTTGGTCTTGGGGAACCTAAACCTACTAGGATGAGTATTCAATTAGCCGATAGATCTATTAAATATCCTAGGGGTATTATAGAAGACGTACTCGTAAAAGTAGATAAATTCATATTCCCTGTTGATTTTGTTGTGCTTGACATGGATGAAGATGTGGAAGTACCCTTAATTTTAGGGCGCCCATTTCTAGCCACTACTAGGGTTTAATCGATGTGGGTGATGGTAAATTGGTACTTAGAGTAGGTAACGAGGAGATTATCTTTAAAATTTATGATGCTATGAGATTCTCTAGGGAGCAGGATGATTCATGTTATTTTATTGACTCTATTGACCATATTACTCAATACTCTTTTCAGGAAATTGTACAGAAGGAGACGACGGGACCGTATCCAGCTCAAGGCAAGGAGACAGGTGAGGAACCTAATGACCATTCATCAAGACAAGTAAAATATGAGGGCATTAAGATAAACGATGAAATTAAGCAAAAACCCTCTATTGAGGAGCCTCCCAAACTGGAACTTAAACAATTACCAAACCACTTAGAATACGCATTCCTTGGAAATAATTCTACATTACCAGTTATTATTGCTTCTAACTTGCAACCCAAGGAGAAAGAAGAATTAATCCAAGTATTAAAAGAACATAAAAAGGCTATAGCTTGGAAAATTTCTGACATTAAAGGAATCAGCCCTTCTTTTTGCACCCACAAAATTTTGATGGAAGATGAGTACAAACCATGTGTGCAAGCTCAAAGATGTTTGAACCCCAACATGAAGGAAGTTGTAAAATTCGAGGTAATTAAACTTCTAGATGTTGGAATTATTTATCCTATTTCTGACAGTTCTTGGGTAAGTCCAGTGCAGGTTGTCCCCAAGAAAGGAGGCATGACGGTTGTGACCAATGAGAAGAATGAATTAATCCCAACAAGAACAGTCATAGGATGGTGAGTTTGCATAGACTACAGGAAACTGAATGATGCCATAAGAAAAGATCACTTTCCCTTGTCATTTATTGACCAAATGTTGGAAAGATTATCTGGACATATGTATTACTGCTTTCTAGACAGACTCTCTGGTTACTTCCAAATCCCAATAGCTCCTGAAGATCAAGAAAAGACAACATTCACATACCCATATGGTACGTTCGCTTATCGTAGAATGCCTTTTGGATTATGTAATGCTCCTGCCAATTTTTAGTGCTGTATGATAGCCATATTCGACGAACTCGTGGAAGATATCATGGAAGTATTTATGGATGATTTTTTGGTATTCGATAACTCTTTCCATCTCTTCCTTAAAAATTTAAAACGAGTTTTAATAAGATGTGAGGAAACAAACCTTGTGCTTAACCGGGAGAAATGTCACTTCATGGTTCAAGAACGTATTGCATTGGGACATAAAATTTCTAGTAAAGGAATTGAGGTAGATAAATCTAAAATAGAAGCAATCGAGAAGTTACCACCTCCTAGTTCGGTTAAGGCTATTAGAAGCTTTTTAGGACATGCTGGTTTTTATAGAAGATTTATTAAGGATTTTTCTAAAATACCTAAACCTTTGAGTAAATTGCTAGAAAAAGATATACCTTTTAACTTCGATCAGGAATGTTCAGAAGAATTTAATACTTTAAAGGATTTGATACTTTAAAGGATAAATTAATTAATGCTCCAATCATAATTGCACCTAATTGGAACTTGCCATTTGAACTAATGTGCGATGTGAATGATTTTGCAGTAGGTGTAGTATTGGGGCAACGAAGAGAGAAGCATTTTCAACCTACCTATTATGCCAGCAAAACCTTAATGGCTGCACAAGAAAATTATACTACTACAAAAAAAGAGTTGCTAGCTGTGGTTTTTGCATTGATAAAATTCGATCATATCTCATATTGTCTAAAGTTGTTGTTTACACTGACCATTCCGCCCTTTGCTACCTTTTAACTAAAATTGATGCAAAACCTCGACTCATTCGATGGATTCTCCTATTGCAGGAATTCGACTTGGAGATTTAGGATAGGAAAGGAGCTGAAAATCTTGCAGCTGATCATCTGTCTAGGCTCGAGAAATCCAATACCAGAGAACTGGATGACGTTGAGATAAATGATTCGTTCCCTGAAAAATAATTTTTCGCTATATCTAACTCCAAGGTACCTTGGTTTGCAGACATCGCGAATTTTTTAGCTACTAACATTATCCCAAAAGGGTTAACACACCAGGAAAAGAAGCGATTCTTTAATGATGTGAAAAACTACTTTTGGGATGACCCATTTCTGTTTCGCAAATGTGCAGATCAGGTCATTAGAAGATTTGTTACAAGATCAGAAACATCAAAAATATTGAAACATTACCACTCAGGGCCAACCGGAGGACACTATAGTGGAACTAAGACCGCACACAATATACTTGAATTAGGTTTTTATTGGCCTTCGTTATTCAAAGACGCTATCAAGTATGTTACTTCATGTAACAAATGCCAACGGACAGGTAACATATCTAAACATGATGAAATGCCTCAAAACTATATGTTTTCATGTGAAATATTTGACGTTTGGGGTATCAATTTCATGGGCCCATTCCCCAGTTCATTTGGGAATAAATACATCTTAGTAGCAATTGACTACATGTCCAAATGGGTACAAGCCCAAGCTCTAGCTACTAATGATGCTAGAGTGGTAGTACGTTTCCTTAAAAAAGCTCTTCTCGAGATTCAGAACACCTAGAGCAATTATCAGTGACAGGGGCACTCATTTTTGTAATACCCAATTTGAAAAAACCCTTAAGAAATACGAAGTTCATCATAGAACAGCCACCCCATACCATCCTCAAACTAATGGACAAGTTGAAGTAGCAAACCGAGAAATCAAATGGATCCTTGAAAAAACAGTGGAATCAAACAGAAAAGACTGGGCAACGAAAGTAGACGATGCCTTATGGGCTTACAGAACTGCTTTTAAGACTCCCATAGAGACGTCACCCTACAGTTGTGTCAGTATTGAACTGTTATTCTAGAACTTGCTTGATTATGCATGTCGAGACCACACCATTTGATTTGGCATATCAAAATGATTAAGGCACATAGGATTAACCCACTCATGCCATGAAAAGCCTACCTCCACGATTAACCCCTAGTAAAGCCCCTTGAGCCTAACAAGCCATTTCTTGTATTACCCTTAATATTAACCTTTAACCCATTATTGTTGAAATCCCCTAATTTAATCCCTATTTTTGTCGAGATTTGAGTTGAGGAAATTGCTTAGCTATGTCTTGTTTGTAATAATTTAGTCTATGAATATTTAACTTGTTCTTAAAAAAAAAACTATGTATATATATTAGTAATTCCATATTCTGAGAAGAAGCTCTATTGTACGCATGTGAAGATTAACTCTTTTTCTAGTTAGGCAATTTTTTAATTTAATCTCAATTCTAACCCTTTCTTTTAGCTTGTGACCAAACCCTCTAACCAAGCCGCACTACAACCCTCTAAAGACCTTTTGATTGATGTATCATCTTAAATTATAGTGGTGGAGATTTGATTTTCCTGCAAGCCTATGGTAATGACTTTTCATTATTGACTATTAAGTGCTTCATTTATTGTCCTTAAACACCTCGAGTGATTTGAGTGAATCTTTAGTAAGGATGTGAAACTCTGTGATATTCTGAATCGAAGGTAATTACTTAGATGCGGAGAGACACCTATGTTTGCATGATTAAATAGTCAACTTGGAATGTTTGAAACTTTTATGTTCTTTTAGTTGAATTCTCAATGTATGATTACCTATGGATTATTCTAAGATATTATTGATAGAAATTATAAGTTGAGAAGAATTTATTTTGATTATGAGTTGAGAATTTTGCTTGAGGACAAGTAAATGCTTAAGTGTGGGGGTATTTGATAAACCATAAATTATACATATTTTTACCCCATTTTTAATGCATTTTATGGATGATTTATCATTAGAATTGGTGAAGATGCTCCTAATGCTTTAATTTCATGTTTTATACTTAGGAGAGTATAAGAAAGCGATAGGAACGATAAACAGGCCAAAAATAGAGAAAATAGGCCAAAGTACAAAATCAACACGGCCTGGACCTCCTCACACGGGCAGACCACAATTTGGCAGGCTCGAACACGGCCTGGAGTAATCGAACACGGGCGTGTGCCACGGGCGTGTCCCTGCCGAGCCCAAGTTGAGTCCAATTCAGAAAAGGCTAATTTTGAGGGCTTCTAGGCATTCCAAAGCCTATAAATACACCCTAGAAGAGGAGAAAAGGGGGCACACAGAATAGGGAGTAAGGAATTACTCCAAGGAAGCCGATTGATTCATTTCAGAAGCCGGATTCATCATCAAGACTGAAGATCTCTCCTCAATTCCCCTTCAGGAGTTTTGAGTTTTCTTTATGTTTTGTATTATTTATTTTTCTGAGATGTTTTCTTATTTAGTTATGAACTAAATCCCCTAAATACCTAACGGGAATGAAACCTAAGACGAATCTTGTTATTATTTTCTGAATTGTATGATAAATATTTAACTTGTTCTTAATTATGTGTTCTTAATTCTTGTTTTGATATCCCAGGATACTGATTCAAGATAAGCTCTTATTCAGAGGAGGAACAGACCCTGGCTAAGAGTACATTTATCATAATTAAGTGGAGTTGATTGCGCGCCTAGACATAGGGTGACAAGATTTTGCCAGATTAGGGTGAAACCTAATAAGGGGATCCATAGATCGAGTTAATGCAACCCTAGAGTGTTAATTAGAAAAAAGTCTCAGTTATTCAATATAGGGATTAGACGTTATTAGTCTTGAATAGGGTTAATAACATAACTTAGGGATCTCTACGAAACAAGTTGAATGAATAAATTGTCCGATTCAGAGCCAGAATAACAAGTAAAATCTAGGTGGATTCTTCCTTAGGTATTGTTTTAAGCCAATTGATTTTTCACAAAAGCAATTCCCCAATTCTTTTCTCTGTGAGTTCTTAGTTTAGATAATTAGTTAATTAAAAAAAAACCCCATTATTCTTAGGTTAGATAATAAAAAGACAGTCATTACTAGTACTGTTAGTTCCTTTGGGTTTGACAATCTGGTCTTGCTAAAACTATACTACTGTTCGATAGGTACACTTGCCTACATTACGATAATAGTTAGTTCAAGAACGAATAATTATAAATATTGAAAACCTATCACGAAATAACGCGATCAAGGGTTAAGGAGGCTGATGTGCACAAGACGGCGTTTAGGACTCGTTATGGTCATTACGAGTTTCTAGTAATGCCATTTGGACTGATGAATGCACCAGCAGCTTTCATGTATCTGATGAACTAAATGTTCCAACCCAATCTGGATCAGTTTGTTATAGTATTTATCGACGACATACTGGTGTATTCGAGGATTGAAGATGAAAATGATAAACATCTCCGAGTAGTTCTTCAAATTTTGAGGGAGAAACAATTGTATGCCAAGTTCAGCAAGTGTAAATTCTGGTTACATAAGGTAACGTTTCTTGGTCATGTGGTATCTACTGAGGGGATTAGGATTGATCCTCGAAAGGTTGAGGCAGTGTTGGATTGGAAGCCGCTTAAGAGGTATCTGAGATTTGCAGTTTCTTTGGACTGGCAGGGTATTATAGAAGCTTTGTAGAGGGGTTTTCACTGATTGCCGCACCCTTAACTAAGCTACTATGTAAGGGTGTGCTATTTAACTAGATCGATGCACAGCAAGAGAGCTTTGAAAAGCTCAAGAAAGTACTGACTAAGGACCCTATCTTAATATAGCCAGAGTCTGGGAAGGAGTTCACTGTGTACAGCGATGCGTCACATATCGGTTTGGGATGTGTGTTGATGCAAGAGGGTAAGGTGGTAGCATATGCGTCTTGACAGCTTAAGACTCATGAGATGAATTATCCAAACGCATGACTTGGAGTTAGCTGGAGTGGTATTCAAACTAAAAATCTGGAGGCATTACCTTTATGGTGAGAAGTGTGTCATCTACACGGATCACAAAAGCCTTAAGAATCTCCTCACTCAGAAGGAGTTGAATTTTAGGTAGCGTAGATGGATTGAGCTACTTAAAAATTATGACTGTATAATCGAATATCATCTTGGGAAAGCCAATATGGTGGCTGACGCATTGAGTCGTAGAGTCATGGCTGATCTGATGGTGATGTTTGCTCGCCTTAGTTTATTTGTACGATGGTAGTTTGTTGGCAGAGCTCCAAGTGAAACCGTTGTAGATTGAACAGATTAATAATAAACAGTTGGAGGATGAGTCATTGGGTTTTCGATTCAGTCAGATCGAAAATGGCAATACTGTGGATTTTGGGCTGAACAGTGATGCGGTACTCTATTTTCAAGGCAGAATTTGTGTACCTAAGGATACTGATTTGAGGTAGTCTATACTGCGAGAGGCGCATAGTAGACCCTATGCTATGCACTCAGGTGGAAATAAGATGTACAGAGATCTTCGTAAGATATATTGGTGGCCAGGTTTAAGTGTGAGGTTACTGACTTTGTGAGGAAATGTATGACTTGCCAGCAGGTTAAAGCGGAACATCAGTTACCTTTTGAATTGCTTTAGCCAGTTAAGATTCCATTGTGGAAGTGAGAAAGAATAACTATGGACTATGTTAGTGGGCTACCCTTAGCGCCTACTAAGAAGGATTCGGTATGGGTCATCGTGGATCGGTTGACCAAATCTGCCCATTTCATACTGGTTCGCACTGACTATTCATTACAGAAACTAGCTAAGTTGTATGTATCCGAGATAGTGAGACTGCATGGGGTACCAGTTTCCATAATATCTGACAGAGATCCTCGCTTCATGTCTCGGTTCTTAAAGAAGTTACATGAAGCTCTGGGTACACGATTGGACTTCAGTACTGCGTTCCATCCTCAGATAGATGGTTAGTCCGAGAGGGTGATTTAGATACGGGAGGACATGTCAAGGAGTTGTGTGATTAACTTTCGAGGTAGTTGGGAGGATTACTTGCCGCTAGCAGAAACAATAGCTACCAGTCATGTATACAGATACAACCTTATGAAGCACTATATGGTCGTAGGTGTCGCACTCCTTCATGATGGACTGAGCTGGGTGAGCGGCGTGTTTTGGGCCCTGAGCTAGTATCTGATACTGAGGATAAGGTCAGATTAATTTGGGATCAACTGAAGGCAGCAACAGACTAACAAAATTCGTATGCGGATCTAAAACGTAAGGGAATTGAGTATTTTGTAGGAGATTTTGTCTTTCTCAAGGTCTCGCCACGGAAGAAGGTATTGAGTTTTGGGCGTAAAGGCAAGTTGAGCCCAAGATTTATTGGGCCTTACTGCATACTAAGACGAGTAGGACCAGTTGCTTACAAGTTAGAGCTACCTCTAAAATTAAAGTGGATTAATGATGTGTTCAATGTCTCTATGTTGAGATGCTACCGCTCTGATCCTACACATGTTGTATCGTTGAGGAGATTGAAGTTCAAATATTGGATCAAAATGTGAAAGTATTGAGAAGGAAGTCTATTCCACTGGTTAAGGTTTCGTGGCAAAATCACAGCTCTGAGGAGGCCACTAGGAACCTGAGGAGGTGATGCGACAACAATACCCTCACCTATTCTGACTAGGTAAATTTTGAGGCCAAAATTTTCTTTAAGGATGGTAGAATTGTAATGCCCCAAATCTCTAAATCCCTAATAAAATTATTTTTGTGTGTTTGTAACATGAAAGTATGTCTGGCTTAATGGTTATGGGCTCTGGGAGTGTTTGGGAAGTTATGGGTTCAAGACTTGGCTTCCACAAAAATTTTGCTTTTAAGGATTAAGCCACTATTTTAAGTCAGTAGGGTTATAAGTAAAAGTTATTAAAAACATGACAGAATGGGCTTGCTGGTCTAGTGGATAGTGGCGTGTGGAGTGTGCTAGTGGTTTGAGGTTCGACTCCCTACTTGTGCAAATGGAGATTATTTTTACTGGTGGCTATGGGAGAAAGTTGTGTTTGACCGAAACACTAAGATTTTGAATAGATTTGAATGGGGTTGTTGTTAGCTAAATTTGAGGAGATGGATGGGAGGAAATTAAGGAGGAAATCAGGGAATTTGAATGGTTTGAAAGTGTTTGTGCCGAATTTGAACTGATGGCACACAGAGTTTTGATTTTGGTAGGGGTGTGTTGAGGGGTAGGTGTTTGGTTGTTGACCGAATAGAAGTGTTCATTTTGTCAAAAAAATTTTGGTCATAGTCTAGCTAGGTGCCGAATCCTCTCCTTTCTTTTCAGGTTTGCAAACAGCTTATTTTGTTCTCTTTCTTCTTTTTCGGTCTAGGGTAGTCCCTCAAAGGTCCCCCAGAGTGCTGCTGATTTCCCCTTGTTCTTAGCCGAATATTACTTTCCCCTATCCTCTTCTTTTCTGCCGATCCTATCTTCTCCTCTTTCTCAACTTGGCTGATTACCTGAGTAGCACTTCTCTTCCCGTTGATTCTTCTTTTTCTATTGTGTTGGCCGAACCCTAATATCCTTTGTTATTCTCTTGCTAAAACCGAATTCCCCCTTTTCAATTCGGGCGACTTCTAGGCTTGGATCTTGGCCGATTACTGGTTGGTCTACTTCTCAAAAGTTTTAAGTTCTTCTTCTACTTTTTATTTTCACTGTGACTGAGTGTAACCTTCTCACTCTTTCTCAATTCTGCCTTGATGATTTTCATCTAACATCTATGTGCTGCCAAATGATGCTAGGTGTGCGGAATCAATAGTGGGGGCATAGGACGATTCTTTTCTTTCCCTACAAGTGATCTTTTCACCCTCGGTAAGTGTTGGTTGAAGGTTGGTAAGTTGTGTATTGTACTGAGGGTTTAGATTATTATTAATCAGTCGCTTGTTCTTTGGTTTAAGGTTGACTTTGAAGCAAATCCATTGATATTGGAGGAGGTTCTGTAGTAACTCGTTGGTGCTTTGATCTTGGAGGTACTTTGGCTACAATTTCATAACAGGTGTGTGTAACACTACCATTATATTTGAAATAGCAAAAGCTGAAAACCGAAAAGCTGAAAAGTCGAAAAGCCAAAAAGCCGAAAAGTAGCCTGTCGACACCACACGGGGCGTGTGGCCACCCGTGTGGCAGGCTATGTAAGAAAACATGGCCTTGTGGTGATGAGATGACCATGAGCGTTTTCATGGGTCGAAACAATATTGGGCCATTTTGGGCTGAACTAGGCCGCGTAGGCCCAATAGGCCTGTGGGCCCCACACGGGAAAATCACAAAAAAGTGCAGAAAATATTAGGCCAGGCTGTGTAAACCACACGGCTTAGGCCATTTCTGGGCTATGTGGGCCATACGAGTGTGTGGGCCCACATGGGCCAGCAATATGGGCTGTGGGCCCATTATCACTGATTGACTGTTAAGGTTGCACGGGTCACCCAAGATGATTGTGGACCTACTGTTGGGCTGGTAAGTGTACCTGGACCCTTATTTTTGTAAATGACTGATATACCCCTATATGATGTATGACTGTTTGAGCATGCCATTTGTACTATATATACATTTATATCATGTTGCATTGCATGGGGTGGGATATATGATTTTGGAGGAAGTGTACTGAAAGGCTATAAGCCTATTACTGGCATCTCTGCTGCAAATATTGTTTTAGTGCCGCAACTATTGCTACTTGGAGTGTAGAGATGGGTGAGTCAATTTTATCCCCATATGGTGTGTAGGGTTGGTACGGAGATGGTGTGTAGAGGCTCGATTGGGTAGGATTTTCTGATTACATACTGTATTTATACTGTAATGGGCTTAGGCCCCACTGATATTGTTACTAAAATGGGCTCATGCCTAGACTGCTACTGTTACTGATATGGTCTAAGGCCGTAACTGAAACTAAAAGGGGTTAGGCCCAAATTGTGTTTACTCTTATTGATTTCTATTATGAGATTTCACACACTGAGTCTTCGTAAACTTATCCATTTGTTAACTGTGCAAGAAATCCCCAGAGTTAGATGGATCGATGCGACTGAGGACTCAGTGGTGGCCACTCGACTTAGTTAACTTTTAATATTATAATTAAGGTTTATTTTGGGTTTTACATTATGTAATAAGGCCTCTCAGGTTTATTTTTTATTTTTTTATTTTGCTCATATTGATTTGTGATTTACAATTGCTAGCAGTAGTAAAAACGCGCGTTTTCAAAAAGTCAAACGTTTTCAAAATCACCACAAATACGTAACTCATTTTCAAAGCTTTTGCGAATAACAAACCGTTTACAAAACTAAAAAAGTTTTATTAAAAGCAACCTTTAAAGTACAAGTCCCACATTATGAATGAGCAGTAAGACTTTAAAATGACTTTTCAATCTATAGAAAGAGGCAAGTTAAAGAAGGGGTTTTTAAACGACGAGTCTTAGATTTCGAAAAACACTTCAACGTGACATCGCCAAGATTCTGTCATGACGTCTGGGCTGGGTTTGGGGTGTTACATACATGCAATAAAAATAAGAAGAGCCGGATTTTCAAGCTTCTATGGCTTCTTTTCCTTTAATTTTTGGTGGTGTTAAACCATTAAGGAAGATGACACTTTTTTTCTTTTGTTTTTAACTTAATTATTAACTAATTTACTAATTTAACCTTACATTTAACCTTTAAAATTTCATAACTAATGTCCATATTTGTGCACTCAATAAAACAATGGTATAATTACCTCAAAAAGCCCTTAACTAAATAATTCAGAGTCATTTGATACTTTTAACCAATAGAACTCAAATTTTGCACCTTATGCAATTTAGTCATTTTTATCAAATTAAGCATGCAAATGGTAAAATTTCTTAACAAAATTTTTGTACGGTAATACTAGCATGCTGTAGACATTAAAGTAATAGTAAATAAATATTTTCATGTTAAATTTGTGGTCCCGAAACCACTATTCTGATTTCACTAAAACGGGATGTTACAGTAAATCTCCATTGTATGTTCCCTCACTAAAAACCTTTACCAAGAAAACTCAATTAGAAAAAAATGTTGATTAAAGGAAAAGAGTGGAACATCTTTCAAACTACTCCTAATGATGAAGCCACTTAGCATTTTTGAGGCGATGCATTCTAATTTTGTATACCAACCTTTTAAATATTGTGGTTGATAATGTCTTGGTAAACAAATTTTCTAAATTATCACTAGAATGAATTTATGGAACTTCAATATCACATTTCTTCTCAAGATCATGTGTGAAGAATAATTTTGGTGAAATATGTTTTGTTTTATTTCATTTAATGTATCCTCCCTTTAATTGAGCTAATACACACTACATTATTTTCGTATAAGATGGTTGGCGCCTTTTCCTATAGAGGTAAATTACACATCTTCTAGCTATGTTGAGTCATTAGTCTTAGCCAAACACACTTGCGAGTAGCCTCATGCATTACAATTATTTTTGCATGATTTAAAGAGACAACAACTAATGTTTGTTTTCTTGAATGCCATGATATAGTTGTACCTCTACATGTAAATAAATATCTTGTTTGGAATCAACCTTAATGAGGATCCGATAAATATCCAATATCTAAATAAATGATCCGATAAATAGCCAACTAATTGAGAATTTAGATGATTTGAATAAAATAACCTCAAATCATTTGTTCCTTTGAGATATCTAAATATATGCTTAATTCCATTCAAATGTCTACATGTTGGAGAAGAGCTAAATCTTTCTAACAAGCTTACAACAAATGCTATATTAGGTCATGTATTGTTTTCTAAATACATTAATGCCTCGACGACACTAAGATATGGTACTTCAGGACCAAGTAGGTCTTCTCATCTTTATAAGGATGAAAGAGGTTTTTATTCATGTCTAGAGATCTTAGAATCATTGGGGTACTCAATGGATAAGTTTTATCCACGTAAAATTTTTTTAAAATCTTTTCTATATAAAATGATTGACAGACATGGATTTCATCCTTTAAATGCTTGATTTGTAAGCCGTTGTGTGTAAATAATTCAAATGTGCAAGTGTATACGTTGATTCAAGTAATATAATAATGAGTGAGTATTGTCTCCATAGGGATCGAAAGTTGATTTGAATTGCTAAGTATTACTGAAGATTTAACGAATGAAACTCTACAAAAGAAACAAAGTATAAATTGGTGAAGGGAATTAATGAATGAACTAATAATATCAATTTAATTGAAAAATGACCAAACAATCTAAATGTCATGGCAATTCACAAGGAACAAGTAGAGAGTATTTTTGCTATTGAATGATAAATGTTGGAATTAATCAGGGAATATTTTCATAACATAATAATGCCATGGCAAAGTCTCGTCATGTTTAATTGTTATCATGTTATCATGTTTAATTGCATTTTAAAACACTCCAAGTCCATTTTGTATTCTGACTTGTCACGCAAGTCTCGTCACGACTTCTTTATACCTTGACTGTAATAACTCGTTTTTGGGTCAAATCGGAACAGTGGTTTTGGGACCACAAATTCAAATTAGAAATATTTATTTTTATTATTTCTTTAAGGTTTACAGCATGATTGAATGATTGTGTGAAAATTTTGTTAAGAAATTTTATCGATAGAGTGTCCAATTTGACTAATATGACTAAATTGCAATAGGTGCAAAATGTGTGTTCTAGAAGCTAGAGGTGTCTAATTGCTATGAAATTTTAAATTAGAGGTCCCTAAATGGTAATTAGACCATTATACCCTAAGTTGGACAAAAATGGACATGGTTAGATAAAATTTCAAAGTTTAAGTGAAGGGCATTTTGGTCATTTGGTAAATAAAGACAAAAATAACTAATAAAAAGATGTCATCTTCCCCAATTTAGTCCCCCATGGCCAAAAATCACTAAGGGAGACATAGCTAGGGTTTGTCCAACTTTCAAGCGCGACTGTAAGTCTGTCTTTGTCCCATTTTTAATGATTTTTACGTTTTTGTGAATGTTGTAACTTGATTTAGCTATTCTAAGGACTAATTTGAAAGAAAATCAATGTCTAAAATTTTACCCATGTTGATTATTTGTGTATTTTGATGTTTAATGGTAGAAAATGTATGTTCGGTGTTAGATAAACAACATTTACCGGGTGATTTTTGATGAAAATGTCAAATAGGGTCCTATTTGTAAAAGATGTAAAATGTGTGTAAAAATGTGAATAAATGAAAAATGTGGGTTGATATGAGTACTAATAATATTTGGCTAGGCTTGGGTAATAAAGAAATAGAATGAAAATCATTTTACAAGCTTAGGGACTAAAACGTAAAAAGTTAAAATGTTAGGGGCAAAAATGTAAAATTTTCCATAAGGTGTTTTTGGGATTAAATTAAATAATGTGAAGATTGAATGAGTTAAATGTGGTATTATAGATCAAGAAAGACGAGGTTCTGACCTAGACCAAGGAAAGAACAAAGTTGTGGACTAAATCGAACTATTAGCCATTTTGTACCGAGGTAAGTTCGTATGTTAAAAATAAGCTTTAATATGATTGTATTTCATTGCTTTAATATTGCATGAATTGTATATTTGATAAATGTAGATGATCCTAATCCTATGATTGAGTTCGAAGACGAATCGACAAGCAAGAAATCCCGTTTGAACCTTAGGAATAGGGTAGGATACAAGTGACATGTCACTGGGCATATGTTATGTGATTATGAGATTATGAGATCCGGGTGCTAATCTTGTACGTCCTACCAGTGGCTGAGTATACCGGCATATGTTACGGATACTTAACAGCTTATATGAGCAGTACGGCGTAGCTACGTCTTGACTGACAGCTTGTGTGAGTAGGCCCGTTGATAGCTCGAGAGCGAGCAACTATGTGATGTGAGACTTGGGTAGCCTTGGCTACATATGAGGCACTTAGTGTACAAAATTTCTCGAGTATCTGACATTATTATTCCAAGTGGTTTACGGATATGTCAAAGATGAGAATATGTGTAAGTTCATTTCAAGATGGTTCAAATATGTATGTAAAGCTCATGTTTATTAAATGCTTAAAATGATGAAAATGAGGTAAGTTAATGAATTATGATCATGAGACTATGGTAAATTAACATTTAATTATGTTATAATATTTAAATGTTATATGCATGGTAAGGTTGCTTATTTCTTGCATACGAGCTTACTAAGCTATATAGCCTACTTTGTTTATTTTCCATCTTTTTTTTATAGTGTCACCAAGCTAGCTCGGATCAGAGATCGTCAGAGATTTGAATCACACTATCAAACTTTCATTTTGGGTATTGATGATCTTAGTATTTTGAAAGTATGGCATGTATAGGGACTTGGTTATTTTGTTATATGTGTCATTATGATTTTAGCCAATATATTGGCTTGTAATTTGTCAAAAGCTTGATTTGATATTTGGCCATGTAAATTGGCTTATTTTAGCTAACATGGCAGTAAACCTAAGTATATTCATATATGTGCCAATGTCTTTGGTGATATGGTCATGGTATGCTTGGTGAATGATGGAATGTGATTCATAGCATGAATATGAATTGCTTGGGAATGTGATATATTGATGAGATGATAAATTGTGCACAATTAGGTGTCTTGAAGGTAGTAAATTGAGGCTTAATGAATGTGAAATTTGCATGATTAATTTGGGGCATAATAAATGTTGTGAGTGTAGTAGATGTTGCTATTGTATTGGCATGTGTTAGTCATAATTATGAGTGTATTGGTTGCCTAAGTATATTATGTTTTGTGCCATTGAATTGGTGTATGTGTATGTGTGAATAAGGGTGGCAAATGGCTTGGTAAATAGTCTTTATTTCGTCCAAAGAGGAGACACACGAGTGTGTGTCTAGGCTCTGTGTGACACACGGCCTGTCCCATGGGCATGTGTTTTGGCCGTGTGTCCCCTACACCTTAATTATGAGAAATAAAATGCTCAGAATTGAGCACACGAGCAGAGACACGGGCACGTGTCTTAGCCGTGTGGATGGTACAGCCTCGAACACGTGCGTGTGCCCTAACCATGTGAAGTTTGTACATATTTTATGAAAATTTATTTTCCACACTGACATGTGACTTGGCTGTGTGACATCAATTTGTTCATGTATTACAAAACAGAGAGTTACACGGGTTAGAGACACAGGAGTGTGTGACCACACGGCCTCCCCACACGGGCGTGTCCCAAACCACACCGGCGTGTGACCCCTGTTTGGTGGGAAAATTTCCTAAGTCTGGTAAAAATTTCTAAAGTTCTCAGTTTAGTCCCAGACCACTTCCAATGCATGTTTTGGGACCCGTAGGCTCGTATTAGGGACTTTATGATTAATTGTAAATGGATTTTAATTCGAATGTAAATTTATGACTTAGAATTGTACGTTTTCTTGTGTTGTATGTTCGGTAATGCCTCGTACCTTGTTTCAGCATAGAGTACGGGTAAGGGGGTTACATTACCGGACTCCTAGTTT
Source organism: Gossypium arboreum (assembly GCF_025698485.1). Lineage (NCBI taxonomy): Eukaryota > Viridiplantae > Streptophyta > Magnoliopsida > Malvales > Malvaceae > Gossypium > Gossypium arboreum. The sequence continues at coordinate 109,598 of NW_026440288.1, forward strand.
ATCGTCTTGATGGATTCCCTATGTTGCCATAGTCGAGCATAGTCTTACATAATATAGTCCCATGTTTAATGTTCTGGTGGACTCTTCCGTGTTTACCGTCCCAACAAACTCTCCTGTGTTTACCGTCTCGATGGATTATCCCATGTTTATCGTCTCAGTGGACTATCCCATGTTTACTGACTCTGAGAGTCTTTAAACCTTTTCTGAAGTGTCACCCCGTAGAGCCTGTACACCGTCGTAATGATTTCGCCCCATTAATCTTGTAGATCGCCATCACAGTGTTGCTCTATGGAACCTATAAACTACCATCACAGTGTCGCCCCAAAGGACTAGTTGATAACCATCGTCACGGTGTCATTGTAGCTAGCCAATAGCTAACCATTCCATGATGTCACCCAATTCCCTTGAGTTCTAACACAATTTGCCCATTCCTCCATTACACCATATTTTCGTAACTTCATCTACCCAGTCAAAATATTTCCCTTCATACTCCGCATATTATAAAAACATGCTTTACACAAATAAAAATGCACTTATTTCTATGACATATAGTATGCCACATATCAATATGACAATACAAACTGCATCTTGCATGCCGATAGCTTACTTGCAAGCATTCATATTTTCCACAGCATAATGCATACTTAGTCTACTCATTCATCGTAATGACACACAACTATGAAATTCAAACTACAATCACAATAGGTATATGAACAGGGCATTCTAGCACAACATCAAACACCCAAGGTGGAGTGCCAAATCTCACTTGAACTCTTTTATCCTCGACAACTTAGCTTTTCCAAATGCATAGTCTCCTTCATCCTGGCAAATAAGCATGGAAATCATAATACATTAAACTAAAACTTATTCATACTTTAGAAACCAGTATCCAGTAAAATGCAAAAACCTTTCAGAGTTTTTCCAGAAATCCTTAAATACCTTCTCTTTCCTTAAATCTATTAATTTAGAAAGTTTAAGAATCTTACCGATTTATGAAATTCTCAACTAATAGACATCAAACTCTAGCTCCAGCTCACCATGTAGAGCTTTCCTTAAACCCTCTCTTAATCTAGGTAGAATTAAGAAGAAAATGAAGAAGATGAAACAGAAATACGAAGATTCCCTTGCAAAATAACACTTCCCACATATATATAACCCCCACACACGGTCATCAAAGACCTAAATTCTAAACCATGAACTAGTAATCATTATGTTCCTCACTAAGGAGCCAGTCAGTTTAAACTTAACTGAACCATAATTAAAACCCAACTATTTATCCGACAATCACAAAAAATTTCCTAAAATTCTTAGTAGCACCAACTCTCTACTTTACCAACTCTCTACTTTTTTTAACTGACTCTCCAAGCTCCTTCAAATTTGAGTCCTAAAAGAAATCCGGGTGTGACAACTCCCTCAGCCTTAAAGAATTTTTCTTCCTCGAAATTTTCTCTTGCGTTTATTCTTAGAGGTGGACTTTGAACATTTTCCCTTCATAACATAGAAGGAGACACTTTTACTCTTCCTAATTGCCTTAGCGTTAACCTATCAACTACAAGTTTATTTTGAGCCTATTTTGCTCAAATGGAGGGTTTGTACCTGCTCCATATAAAGTGGATAGTTGCACAAGGATAATCTCATAGTGATCCTGGAAAATTCTTGGCTTATACCATGAGCTAGACATTCGCTCAGCGCGAAGCTAGCGAGTAGCTCTTGAATTGATGTATACCATTTGATAGATTCCCAATAAACGACTATCTTTGGTAGACTGACTGCTTCTAGATGTACTAACATCCAAAGTGTGAATACTAAAATAGAATGAAGAATTACGAGGTGTTATCTGCAAGTATACTGGTCATGTTGTAATATAGATTTTACAACGAAATAGGTAAGTACTCCGAGGACCGGATCCAAGAGAGGCGAGTATTAAATCAATTTTAATCTAAACAATTAAAGATCTAATTAATACTTTTAAGTCAGTTATAGTAAGAAAGTAAAATAAGAGATAATTTTAGGTTTCTTAAACTAAAGACATAAAATAACATAAAAAGAGTAAAATTACAAGAGATAGAGAGAAATAAAGCAGATCAAATCATAAGATAAGTGATTAGCTTGCTTCAATAATCTCAATCAACTGTCATCTTGGGTTCTTCATAAATCAACTAGCTGCTACCCTAGTAGGATCTTCCGATCTTCCACTAATATAATGACTTAGTAAGAACTACTTATCATTTGACCTCACAGTCAAGACTGGTTTGGCATCGAGGTGTTCAGGGATGGGCAATACCAATTTTAGCTTAATTCCTACCTTGATGACTTCCTAGGGTTGTCAGGCCTAGGGTTTGAATCACATTCTTCCTTTCCCAAATAATTTATCCATTGAATAACCCTACAAAACACTTAAGAGATCATACTTCCACTCGCTAATCCCCCATAGAAGGATTAGTTCCTCTTGACTTTCATAAACGAAATGGAATAAATGGAAAAATTAATCATAGAGAATGGATTCAAATATAGAGTTAAAAAAAACTCATTTATGTTGATAATAAGTGTAAATCTACAGAAGTTGATCTCCTTTACAATCAGATAGCTTGAAGAAAGTAAATAACTAAAATTACATAAACTTAAGAAAGAAAGAAAACAATTCTTAAACCTAAGGAGAAAATATAAGCTAATGGAATTGTGTCTATAATATGTACTAGAGAGGTCTATTTATAGCCTTCAGGTAGCCGCCATCCTTAGTCCTAGGGTAGCTGTCATTCCCGGACTTAAAGTTTGATAAATAGACCAAAATGCCCCTACTTCATGTTTTATTCTCGTCACAAAGTCAATTTCGTGACACACCAGGACCTATGTCGCGACGTAGCAACCAACATGTTCTTCTGTAGCCATCTTCAAGGGTATGTCACGACATCTTTAGCTTGTGTCGTGACATTAAACGCAGTTTCTCACTTTCTCTATTCTGCTCTCTATGTTGCGACATTGGATCTCCATATTATGACAAAACGTCTAGTATTGACCCAAAATTTCCTCTAATGGTCTCCTGCACACTCACAAAATATGTTAGCTCTCTCTTAGGTCTCATTTGGCCTTTAAGGTTAATAAAAGACCCAATGCTCACATTTTATTTAATGAAAACAAAACTAAAGAAACTAAATTAAAATCTAACAAAAATGTATGTATTCAAGCTCCTTAAATGTGAAAACTAGTTTAATTTGCTACACCAAACCACGACCGATCAAACTCCCCCACACTTAAGTCATTGCTTGTCCTCAAGAAACATAAAAAAAGATCAGACTAGTTTAATCTTTAAATGCTTGTATTCAAGCTCCTTAAATATGAAAACTAGTTTAATCTGCTACACCGAACCACGACAGATCAAACTCCCCCACACTTAAGTCATTGCTTGTCCTCAAGCAATATATTTAAAGATTACAAAATGAAATTTGATAACCCTTGAGCAGTTGGGTACAAGTATTGATTTGGAAGCATATGAATTAGGTATTTCACATTTGCTAACAATTTTGACATGATAAGTAGTTGACTTACCACTTTTGATCACAAACATCGAAGCTCAGTATGTTACAAAATATATAAGTTTTAAGGTTCTTACCTATAGGAATCCATTAATAAATCATGCAAGTACTTTAAATAACTGAGTAGAATACAAATAGTCATTTAGGTGAATATTTAATATGATGTACATTCATGTAGAAGGATATCTAAGTCACATAGGGCTTTTCGGCTTGTAACGTTCTGAGACTTAGGACAGGTATGAAATTCAAAAACAGTCAGAATCAAAGGGTTACAAACATGAAAATAATTTGGCACATGTATTGATGCCCATTCTTCCCTCACTCACTGCCTTTTTTCTCATTCTCTCTTCTTTTTTTGTCTCTCTATAGGAAATCATCGTATGACATGGTAACTATGGCTAGCCTATCAGTTTTTGTGCACTAATGAACGAGTTTTCTCTTTCCTTTTGTGATTTTGTCACTTATTTTTTCAACTCATCTCACCCAATAATGCTTTTAATTATTCAAGTATTTTTTCTACTCTTACTACTTTTGCTTTTTGGGTTTCGCTTTTGTCTTATACTTTCAGGCTAACCTCTAGTTCCCACATCACACTAATCCTTCCTGTTTCTCTCTTACTTTTACAAATTCTGCCTTAATATAACTACTTAACCTTCGATACATATGGCCAAACGTCTATAATCGTGCAATGCAAGATCAAAGAAAAAAGGGCAAATACAAATTAACGTTATTAGGCTTAGGGTTTGTAATTAGGTTTATCAAGAAGTGTTAATAGGCTCAAAATTAGTACTAAAGGTGAAATAAAAAAAGGATAGCTTTTTGGCTTTGGATGTGTTCCAAATAATGCCTATAGGTCATCCCTAAATATCTCAACATGCACAAATTTAATCAATCGAACAAACACAAGTTGAACCATTAATCATTCATACTAGCATGCTCATTTCCTTGCATTTTCTATATCACTTTGTACAAATGATAGCTTAATACCTATTGATAGTGTAACATATAGAACTTTAGTAATCTAATAATAAAATTTTAAAATCACCTATCATCATGCCAAACTTATTCATAAACACAAGCAACCTATGTACATGCTCCTATCCAATTACTTGTATTTCTACAAGCTCAAGACAAGAAAAATTAAAGAAAATGTAAAAAATTGAAGCAAATTTTCTATGTTACCCCCATGCTTTAGTTGACACATTTTCCTTAATGTGTAGCCCATCAAAAGATAAGGAAAGAAGTTACCTAATTGATTGTGATTGCAAACTCCTATTAGTAGGTGTTTCCTTCTTTGGTCTTTGAAAATTTGAATAAGTTCATGTCTCTTTCATATCAGGTTCGTATATAGAAAAATTAAGCACAAAGCAACAAAACTAAAAGAAAATCTACTTATTAATCCTTCTCTTACAAAGTTTAAATTAAAATCATCGAGCGGATGAGAACAACTCTTCTCCATAAGGGCTTTTCCATTTCCTTTAGCATATGTTTTGTGGGAGCTCCAACCTATTGGTGTCGCATGGTGAGTTGGGCTTCGTATGACAGGCCCTTTTGGTGTAGAAAATTGTGGCTAAAATGTCACTTCATACTCACCTTCCATTGCAGGGTACTCTTGAGTAGGACCTTCCTTTTAAAGATCCGCCCACTCATTCTGATGAGTTGGAGTCAGCCTGAACATACCTAGAGGGTAGCTTGGAGCACTTGACTCATTCATCTTTTCGAATTCTTGAAATATCGAGTCTATTTCCTGCATCCATCTGATCATTCTGTCGAGTTTTGCTTCAAAGGTTCCACTAGCTTCCTTTTTAACCTTCATTGAATCTTTCTATTTAACTGATGCTGGTACATCCATTTTCTTCTTCCTCCTTTGATTCCATTCAGTAATTTGCTTCCCTTGAAGCTCAACGTATTGTGTACAAAATGTATATCCAATGATACTCCTTGTAGGTTTCATCAATTGCTTATTGTCTTTTATTGGCACTTTTTCCTGGCGGTATGGTGTCGTTACGATGTGTAGGAAGAAAACTCCTACCTTTTAGCTTTGCACGTACTGTTTCATCTCTTGAAATGCAAACACCCTACACAAATTTGTTTTCATTGCAGAATACCATATAACAAAACTAATCGAAACACATTAACATTAGATGCATTCAATGCAGGTGCAATTTTATTGCCAATGAATTGCATCCACATCTTAGCAACAGGAAACATAATGACCTGATTAAAGTTCATGGGAAACTCAGTATCTGGCTTGTAGTTCCAACTACCTCTGCCTTGTGTAAGATATTTTATAATATATTCCATGTCAATGTTTTGAAATATTTCAAAATCTATACTATCAGTAAAATATTTTTCATAAAATGGGATGTTATAAAATTCACAAATATCATTAGGAGAAATTGGAACATCTTCCCCTCGTACTTCAACGTCAGTGATTACTACACTTCCTCTTTATTTTGTTGATGAGAACTCCTTTCAATGTAGACTTTTAAAGTGTGAATGAGGAATTGGGGATTTAGGGTTTGAGGAGAAAGAGGGATTTTAGAGATTTAAGGTTTTGTGGAGATTTTAAAAGAGTTTAAGTGTTAGAATGAGGTTAGATTAGATTAAAAAGGTATTTGTATGTTTAAAGATAGTGTTTTTAGGTTTAAAAAATGGGTAAAATCATGGTTATTCCATCGGGTTGCGCAATCGGGTCGGGTCAACCTTGCAAAAAATTGCAGTTTTGTTGTGAGACAAGGGTTTCATGTCACGATATCCTTGGTAGGTTACCTATGTTATGACATTGGGGTTCGATGTCGCGACACACCCTACAATTTTAGAATTTTGTAGAAACTATCTTTTATGTTGTGACACAGGTAAGTGATGTCGCGACATTGGGTCGATTTGTAACTTCTTCATTACTGCCCTTGATGTTGTGACATTGAATTGTCTATGTTGTGATGTTAACCTTTTTTTTTTCCATATTTCCAGTCCATCAGCATGCTTTAAACGTCTATTGGACCCATCTTTGGCCTACTTATAACCTGTTAACAATTTTGTTAATAAAATATGTAGTTAGTATAGTTAGTAATGGTTAATTAGTAGAAAAAGTTATGTTTTGCTATTAGACTCATCAGTCAACTTAGTCAATATGTATTCGATGGGCTCTCTATCTATCTGTACCGGTCCAACTCCCATTGTGCCATTCAACTCGTTTGCGATTATTTCTTTCTCTAAACTTGCCTTTTTATCCTGTCTAAACGACTGATAGTTCTTTTCACAGATCATAGCTATTTATTATTTGAGAAGCCATATAACCACTCAACCACTTTAGCCTATGCTTAGCATTCTTGCTTCGTAAGAAAGTTAGAAATTGTGGTTCATCTTTATCGCTTATTCTATTTCTGCTCATCTCATCGATCCAGAATAGCTTTTCATGTGTATTTGAGGTGATGATTAGCACAAATGTTGGTAAAGGGATTGGCAAGGAATGTTGCACTATGTCTCTTAAATTCTAACTTTGCAAACTTTTTAATGTTTTCATCTACGGTCTCTCCATGTGTTCACGGATAACTTCCTTACATGGCTCTTGCGATGCCCGAACATTCTACGATGCTTGCAACTCAAGGTCTATGCTCATCAGTTTCCTTGCTCAATTGATCTTTTTTATATAGTTATGGGTCCTATTTATACATATTTTTCCAATTCTGTTTAGCATTTAGAAAATTCCTAGGCCGTCAAATCTCTGGGGTGCTTGGTTTAGGACTAAGGTCATGTAAAGGATAGCCACTTCAGGCTCGTCATTTGAAACTACTAGTATCTCTTCATTTTGCTCTAGGAATTCTTGAATTGAAAAATACTCTTCCACTAGATTGGCCTTAATTACTATTTTCTCTATGAGTTGGTTTGCATTATACTTTTATTGTATTTTGGCATTATTTGGAAAACCCAAGATTTCTGGGACAATGAGTTCCATGTTGATCTGATTCTTTGATTCATTGACCATTTCCTCCACCAGCTCTATATCTTTTCTTTTTGTAGTTATGTTTAAATATTCTTCTATCTACTGAGATGGATAGTCATCTAATAGTTCTCCCTTTCTACAAGCGTTTATGATAACATCCTCCTCGTTGCTCAACACCAGACCTAACACGTCTTGATACTTTTTCTGATGGTATATCAATGGGGTCGTTATCTTCCTAGGAAAAAACTGGGGTTTCTCCTCGGAGTTGACTTAATTCAAGTATTAGTAATTGTTGGTTTTCTTATATCTCCAGTCTTCAGAAACACCTTTTTCATAAATATCTTTGACATAATCGAAGTTTTCATCGAACTATATATAGTCAAAGTTATCTATGGCTTGTGCTAACTAACTATTTGTTTGATGGTGTCTAGGAATTTCTAAACAAATGAAAAAATGTCAAAAGTGTTAATTAACAAGACAAATTGAAAGTCGTAGCTATAACCTACAAATTTCTTAGTTATTCTTTTAAGATGGAAAAATTAAAATCAATCTAGTGACGTTACCTTCCTAGCAACAATGCCAACAACTTGATCGTCTCCGTAGGTACTAATGTACAGAGTGTGCATACTGCAATAAATAAAGAATTATGAGGTGGTATTCGCAAGTATACAGGTCAAGTTGTAATATAGATTTTACAACGAAATAGGTAAGTACTTCAAGGATCATACCCAAGAGAGGTGAGTACTAAATCAATTTTAATCTAAATAATTAATGATCTAATTAATACTTTAAGTCACTTATAGTACGAAAGTAAAATAAGAGATAATTTTAGGGTTTATTAAACTATGGAAATAAAAAAACATAAAAAGAGTAAAATTGCAAGAGATAGAAAAATAAAGCGAATCAAATAGTAAGATGGGTGATTAGCTTGCTTCAGCAATCCCAATCAACTATCATCTCGAGTTGTTCGTCAATCAACTAGTCACTACCCTAGCAGGATCTTTCGATCTTCCACTAACATAACGAGTCAGCAAGAACTATTTATCTTCTGACCTTACAGTCTAGACTGGTTTGGGGTCAAGGTGTTCATGGATGTGCAATACCAATTTTGGGTTAATTCCCACCTTGATGACTTCCTAAGATTGTCAGGCTTAGGGCTTGTTTCACGTTCTTCCTTTCCCAAACAAGAGTTTAAGAAAAGCTTAATTGATACTGATAATAAGCACGAATCCACAGAAGTTGATCTCTTTTACAATCAGATCTCTTGAAGAAAGTAAATAAATAAAATTATGAAAACTTAAGAAAGAAAGAAAACAATACTTAAACCTAAAGAGAAAATCTAAGCTAATGGAATCGTGTCTACAATGTGTGCCAAGATGTCTATTTATACCCTTCAGGTAGCAGTTGTCCTTACCCTAGGGTAGTTGATGTTTTTAGGCTTAAATTTTGATTGTGCAGACCAAAACACCCCTACTTCATGTTTTATTCTTATCACAAAGTCGTTGTCGTGACACACGCGACGTAGCAACCAACATGTTCCTCTGTAGCCATTTTCAGGGGTATGTCATGACATCCTCAGCATGTGTCGTGACATTGGAGGCAGTTTCTCACTTTCTCTATTCTGCTGTCTATGTTGCGACGTTGGATCAACATTGCGACATAGCATCCAGTATTGACCCAAAATGCCCTTTAATGGTCTCCTACACACTCACAAAGTACGTTAGCTCTCTCTTAGACCTCATTCGGTCCTTCAGGTTAATAAAAGACTCAATGTGCACATTTTATTGAATGAAAACAAAACTAAAGAAACTGAATGAAAACATAACGAAAATGCTTGTATTCAAGCTCCTTAAATGTGAAAACTAGTTTAATCTGCTACACTGAATTATGATAGATCATGGACCATCTCGCATTTTTGGTTGTCGAGGGGTTTGATAGAAACCCTTTCCGTCTCCAACAAGTGTTAGATACAAATTCGAGAATTTGAATAGTTTATTTCAAATTGAACCCAAATTTCCCTTGGTTGCTTGGCTATTTAAATTGAGATGCAAGGAAAGAAGGCGTTTCATCTAAAACCATTCTCCAACTCCTTATCGACTAAGTTTCCTTCGGAATCCCTAAGTTCTCTCTTTTTCGGCTTCTCTGATTTCCTTGTCTGGTTCTTGTTTCCCTCTTTTTCTTTCGACCACTTCTCTACATTTCCAAGTAACTCCTTGAATTAACTCAAAGATAGAAGTAATCATTGTGGTAGTAGTAGGAGGATTCATTGGAGCAGTACAGAGGGTGACAGGGTCGGGCCTAGTAATCGAGAGATAAACACCTTAGTGGAGACATTACTCTTCTACTGATTGACAATCTAAGAGGACATGGTTTGGCATTGACCTGTCGTCAAATGTAGTAGTTAATTTGGGTTATTTCTACACTTAAGGAGCTTGTTTTCTATGCAATTTATTATTTAATATGATGTTTTCAGTATTTAATAGTTAGAATTAAGTATTAATAAAAATAAGTGTTTTTAACACAATTTGTGAGTGTTATGACCCTTTAGGTCTTCTAATATGTGTAATTAAGTGTGTAGGATGATGATTTTTAGGCCCAATTGAAGTAGGAGCAAAGTACGAGCGATGCATAAGCTTTCCGAGATGCCAAAGCTTGAAACAAACCAAAGAGAGAGTATAACACATGTCGGGTCGCGCCATGTAGGGCTACGGTGCAACATAGGTCAACTTGCCGCCAAAGTATACTGGGATTATTTTTGTCTGCACAATTGACTTTATACGAAGACCTAGGATGTGTCGAAGACCTAATTTTGGCTGCCAACACTCATAAAAATAAGACCTTAGTGGTTTGATGTAACTAAGTCGTCCTAGACTCAATCAAAACCATAGTAGTTTAAGAGTAGAGTAGGATTAAATTAGTTTTCTTTCAGCTTTTCTGAACTATTTGTTTTTCCTTTTGGAATCGGTTTCAAGCTAAGAGTTATGTTATATTACTAAAGTATTTTTTTTATTTCTTCTTTGCAATCAACATAGTTCATTATTCCGATCAATTGATTTACTACTTTGTTCTCCATTCGATATCAATCCAAAATTATTCTAATATCATTTTTCTTCCAATTCAATCGTGTTCTTTATAGGATTTATTCAATTGAGTTAGAGATTATGAATGACATGAGTGGCTAAATCCCTTAAGGGAGATTAATGAGTGGATGGGAATATGATTAGCAGAGAATTTAGGGTTTCCCGAGAAGATTAGTTAGTATAGATTACATGTTCTTAAAACCTAGGCTTGACAACCCTAGGATGTTATCATAGGTTAGTTGAGATTGGGAGATAAGTCAAACTGAGTAAATCGTAGTTTATCCTGGTTGAGAAAGTGAGGTCAAGGGATAAATGAATATTAACCAATTGATTAATTAGTTTATGTTCGGGAGGTAATAATTCGTTATCAATAGCTAATCCACACTAAAACCTAATCCAAAGTTAATTACAATCCCCGAAATGCGTTAATCTTCCTAATTGGTTTTATTGATTTAAATTGTTTGTTTATTTTTCTTGTTTATTCATTTTAGTTATTTAAATGCTCTTATTTCTCTAATTTATATTTTTTTAGTATAGGAATTAATTATTACTACTTAGACTTATTATTGTAGAAATATTTTTTATAGATTTATTGTATCCTCCCTTGGGTACGATCCTCGAAATACTTCCAAGTATTTTGTTGTAAATTATACTATATCACAATTTGACCATGAACTTGTGGACACCACCGTTCTTATCTTATATATTTTTGGTGTCTTATTTTTACTATAAACGATAACTCGTTTATAAGTGGTCAGACATTTGAAGGTCAAAAAGGTTAAACTATCTAACTTCTCTTATGAATTCAATCTGGTTCATAGCAAGTGTCAGTTGAGTGATATCTCCGGTGAAATTATCTTCTCCCTTTACTTGTTCAAGGTTGGGTTTCATCTCCCTCTTCATTTCTTACTTCGTATTGTTCTTAACGAGTATAGAGTCACATCGGGTCAGCTCCCCGAATTATCTTGGTGGACTCTGGTTCCTTATTTCATAGACTATCATCTAAAGAACAAGCCACCTATCCTAGGCATATTTCAATGTATCTACAAACTAAAGGTAACCACCAGAAGGACTACTACTGGGTTGACACATTTCAAGACTCGCCAGGGTGTTAGCCAATAATGAGAAATTAGGCTTTAAATCTCAACCTTAACAGAAATAAGTTCATTTGGTAAGGAGCAAACTGAGGGATGGATTTGCATTCCCAACACAGTGTTCCATTGCTCCCAAGTCCGTCTGTACCTCCAAGCAGCTACTAGATAATGAGACGGTAGAAGAGAAATTTAATTGTTTGAAATTGGGCCACTCACTTGTGTTGGTGTAACGACCCGTTTTTCAGTGGTGTTAAAAACAATGGTTTTGGGGCCACAAATCTGATGAGTAAGTTCTTAAATATTAAAAATATTTATGAGTCAGTTATGGTTTTAAAAAGGTTTTTGATATGGTAATTCATGTTATATAAATGATTAATTAAGTTCAAGCGGTAAGACCTAAAGTCAAGTGGTTTTAGAAAATAAAGTATCGGGACCTCGTTTCTATAAACCAAGCCATAAATATTTTTATAAATATTTATAGCGTGCTATTAAGGTTGTATTAAAGTTTCATTAAGAAATTTTAATATTTCGATAGTTAATTAAGCAAAAAGGACTAAATCGTAAAAGTTGCAATTGTCAATTGCTATTAGTTTAAAGGTGTTAATTGATTAAAGAATTATAATTGGATGGCCTTCATGGGTAAATTACCCATTCTTAAGTTGGTGGACGATTAGTGGGGTTATTTAGTTAAAAAATGTTTATTAAATTATAAAAACATTATATTATGTTATAATGTTAATAAAATAAGAAAAAGAAAATAAAAGAAGATTCATTCATCCTCTTCACTATATTTAGTCAAAACAAAAAGGGGGAGAAGTTCCAAGCTTCAACCAAGCTTCAATGGATACATGTGAGTCCATTTTTCACCCATTTCTAATAATTTTTTGTAACATCCTGAATTAGGGTCTAGTCAGAACAGTGGTTTTGAGAACACAAACCTGAAATAGAAATAATTATTTTATGATTATTTGATGATCCATGATATGATTGCATGTTTTTGTAAAATTTTGATGAAGAAATTCTATGCCTAAGGTGTCCAATTTGACTTTAGGGACTAAATTAAATAAGTTGTAAAACTTGTATTCTAGAAGCTTCAAGCATGAAATTTTATTGGATTATTAATTAGAGGTCCTTAAATAGAAATTTTACCAAGTTATAAAATTTTGGACAAAAATGGGCATGAATAGAAAAAACTTGAAAGAAAGACCTTAAGGGCATTTTAGTCATTTAGTTAATAAAAGAATAAAAAGGGAAAAGTCAAGAAAAAATCTTGTCTATCTTCTCCCACCTTAGCCAAAATTTCAAGGAAGCATAGCTAGGGTTTTGTTCATCTTTCAAGCTCAATTGTAAGTGCTCCCAAGCCCCGTTTTTATTATTCTTTACATTTTTTAAGTTGTCATCAACTTAACTAGCTATTTCTACCATTATTTTGAGCAAGGGTTCATGTATGAAATTTGACCCATTTGTGACATGGTTGTATTTTGATGTTTAATGGAGGAATATGAATGTTTGATTTGTGATAAACATCTTTTACTAAGTGATTTTTAGTGAAAACACCTAAAAAGGACTTGTTTGTAAAAGGAGTAAAAAATGGGTAGTAGAAATGTGTTTTAATGATAAATATGGGCTAATATGAGTTACAATATGAATCGGAGGACGTCGGAGTTTTCGATCATACTATTAATTAAACATTTGGGTATAGTTAGTCTCATCATTCTGAGTATGGCATGTATAGGGACTTGGTCTTTTTGTTATGTCTCATATTGATTAGTCAAATGTGTTGACTCATGAAAGTATTATGATTATTTTGTATAAGGTCATGAGAAGTGGCTCATATTGATTATTTGGGTTGTAACCCTAATTATTGGTGCATGCATGCAAATGTGCTTATGCTTTAATGTGGTTGCTTATGGTTAATGAGTGAGATGGATGGCAAGTATGTTTGGTGTATGAAATATGATTAATGTGTATGACAATAAATGTGGTGCAAATGTATAACTTGAAAGTAGGTTAGCAAAGATGATAGACAAATATGAAATTGATGTGGAATGCCATATGAAAGCATGATAGTTTGAATAGGTGATATGTTGACATAACCAAGTCATAATTTGATCATGAATATGAGTGATCAAGTGTGCCATGTTGCATGCCATGAAGTGGGTTTAAGTATGTGAGTGTTTAAAGGTGGCAAATGGCTTGGAAAATAGCCTAGAAAATGTCCACACGATTAGACACATGGGCATGTGTCTAGGCCGTGTCTGACACACGGTCTGCCCCCATAGGCATGTGATCCGGTCGTGTGTCCCCTGCACCCTAATTATGCAAAACAGAATGCCCAGCAGTAAACACATGGGCAGAGACATGGTCGTGTGTCTCAGCCGTGTGAAAGACACGGCCTTAGGATATTGGCGTGTGACTAGGCCGTGTGAAGTCTGTACTTAATTTTTGGAATTTAATTCGGCACATGGCCTAAGCACACGGGCGTGTGACTTGGCTGTGTGACCTTATTTGTCTAATGATATCATAGTCAGAGAGTTACACAGGTTGAGGAGACGGGCGTGTCCCAAGCCACACGAGCGTGTGTGTAATAGCCCGATTTTGAGGCTAGTTAGAACAGTGGTTTCGAAAACCACTATTTTGAAACCAGGGAAGTTATTTTATTATTATTTTATGTGTTGTGGCATGATTATATGAATGCATGAAACTTTGGGTGAGACAATTTTAGCGATTTCATGCTTAATTGAGAAAAAGGACTAAATCGCACAAAGGGCAAAGGTTTTGTTTTACACATGAGAACTGTTCTGCAAACTCTGAGATATAATCAGTTGTATGCCAAGATTAGTAAGAGTGCATTTTGGCTTCGAGAAGTCAGATTTTTGGGCCACGTTGTCTCGAGTGATGGCATTAGGGTTGATCCCAGCAAGGTTTCTGCTATTGTTGAATGGAAACCACCAAAGAATGTGACTGAGGTTAGAAGCTTTTTGGGTTTGGCTGGTTATTATAGGCAATTTGTGAAGGACTTCGCCATGATTTCTACTCCCATGATGAGGTTACTGCAAAAAGAAGTTAAGTTTGAATGGTCGAATAAGTGTCAGCAGAGTTTCGAGAAGTTGAAGAAGCTGTTGACTGAGGCTCCAGTATTAGTACAACCCGAATCAGGAAAAGAGTTCACAATTTATAATGATGCTTCTCTAAATGGCTTGGGATACGTATATATGCAGGAAGGAAAGGTTATAGCTTATGCCTTGAGACAATTGAAACCTCAAGAGAAGAATTATCCGACACATGACCTAGAGTTGGTCGCTATAGTGTTTGCCTTGAAGATCTAGCGACATTATTTGTTCGGAGAGATATGCCATGTATACACCGATCATAAAAGTCTTAAGTACTTGATGACTCAGAAGGATTTAAATCTGAGACAATGGAGGTGGTTGGAACTATTAAAAGATTATGAGTTGATTATAGACTACCATCCGGGTAAGGCTAACGTGGTCGTAGATACATTGAGTAGAAAATCATTATTTTCACTGAGAGCAATGAATGCCCAATTGGCCTTGTTAGAGGATGGTTCGATTCTAGTCGAGTTAAAAGCTAGATCGACGTTTCTCCAAGAAATTTGAAGTTTAGATAAGTGACAGTGAATTGCTAGCCAAGAGAACACAGTGTGAATCGGGAGTTGAACCAGATTTTTGGATTAATTCCGATGGTTGCTTGAGGTTCCGGGGTAGGATTTGCGTTCCTAAGGACACTGGGTTGATTTGGAAAATTTTACTTAAGGCACATAGTGGTTGTTTGTTAGTACACCCCAGAAGTACAAAGATGTATAATGATATGAAGAAAATGTATTAGTGGCCGGAGATGAAAAGGGACATTTCGGAGTTTGGCCAAAATGCTTAGTATGCCAACCAGTGAAAGCCGAACACCAAGTACCTTCGGGTTTACTTCAGCCTATCATGGTCCCCAAGTGGAAGTGGGATCAAATTACTATGGACTTTGTGACGATTTTACCGGTAACTCCGAGGAAGAAAGATGCTGAATGAGTTGTGGTTGATCGACTAACAAAGTCGGCTCACTTTATCCCAGTGCGAATGAACTTTTCACTTGATAAGGTAGCCGACTTATACATTTTCGAGATTGTAAAGCTTCATGGAGTACCCTTGTCGATTGTTTCGGATAGGTATCCAAGGTTTACTTTGAGGTTTGGAAGAAGTTTCAAGAAGCTTTGGGGACAAAGTTAAATTTTGGCACAGCTTTCCACCCGCAAACTGACGGTTAGTTGGAGAGAGTAATTCAGATCCTTGAAGATATGTTGCGTTGTTGTGTTTTGGAATTCCAAGGTAGTTGGGAAAAGTATCTACTGCTGGTCAAATTTGCCTACAACAATAGCTATCAGTCAAGTTGAAAATGGCACCTTATGAAGCTTTACATGGGCGTAAGTGTCGAATGCCCTTGTATTGGACCGAGATTAGAGAGAGTCGGGTTCATGGGGTTGACTTAGTCAAGGAGACTGAAGAAAAAGTTAAAGTGATTCGTGATTATTTAAAGGCTGCTTCGGATAGACAGAAGTCCTACGAGAATATGAAATGAAAGGAAATCGAATTTTAGGTCTGCGATAAAGTATTTTTGAGAGTGTCTCCTTGGAAAAAGGTTCTCAGATTCAGTAAAAAGGGTAAATTGAGTTCGCGTTTTATCAGACCTTATGAGGTGATAGAGAAAATAGGGCCGATAGCTTATCGGTTAGCCTTACCATTAGAATTAGAAAAGATCAATGATGTGTTCTATGTGTCCATGTTACGCCGGTACCGCTCTGACCCTTCACATATTATTTTTTCGACTGAAGTGGAAATTAGATTGGACATGGAGAGGAACCCGTTAAGATTCCAGCTCGAGAATTTAAGCGATTAAGGAATAAGAGCATCCCCTTTGTGAAAGTGTTATGGCAAAGACATGGAGTTGAAGAGGCCACGTGGGAAACCCGAGGAGACTATGAGAGATCAATACCCGAACTTATTTACTGGAAAGATTATTAGGGACGAAAATTCCTAAGGGGGCAATTGTAACAGTCCGATTTTGGAGCTAGTCGGAACAATGGTTTCAAAAACCACTATTTTGAAGTCGGAGAAATTATTTTATTATTATTTTATGTGTTATGGCATGATTATATGAATGCATGAAAATTTTTGTGAGATAATTTTAGCGATTTCATGCTTAATTGCGAAAAAGGACTAAATTGCATAAAGGGAAAAAGGTTTTGTTTTACTACCCAAACGTGTTAAATAACTAGAGAACCAAAATTTAAGGCCTTTAAAGGGCAATTAGACTCCTTTAAATAGAGGTGGTCGGCCATAGGGGGCAAGATTGGTCAAAATGTCAAAGTTAGATGACATTTGGTGACTTAATTGATTAAAATAAAAAGAAAAAGAAAAAGGACTATCATCTTCCTCACCTCTCCTCGAAAATATTCAGCCATTCTAGGGGTTTTAGAAGCTCAAAATTTCAGCAACTTCTCATCCTTGCAAGTAAGTGATTTAGACGATTTTTATTAATGAATTTTGCATTTTTAGGACCCTTGTAGCATGAGCTAGCTAATGAGGGGACTATATTGCAAGATGGTTAAAAATATAGGGTTTTTCCATGAGAGTATTCATGTTGTTTTTTGAAATTTTATGGAAGAAAATGAATAATGGTTGTGAAATAAACAACTTTTGTGAAGTAGTTTTCATGGAAACCCTAACTAAGGACCATTTTGCATAAGCTATGAAATTGGTGATAAATGTGTGAAATAATGAGAATTTTGAGATGCTATAGTTATAAAATGAATTCAGTTAGGCTTGGCTAATAAGTAAATTCGATAAAAATTGAATTTCGGGACTAGGGGTAAAATCGTAAATTTTGCAAAGTTTAAGGGCAAAATGATCATTTTACCAAAGTATGAGTCTCAAGTCGAATTGAATGATTTGTGTATTAAATAAGCTAAATTTTGACGTTTTAGATTAAGAGAAACGTGATTTGGGTCTTGATCGAAGGAAAACAAAGTTTACGAGGATTAGGCTCGTTCCCATCATTTTGTGCCGAGGTAAGTACATATGTAAATAATGTGTCATTGTAACTTATTTTTAAACATTTTATCATTACTATGTGTTATAATCTTACTTGTTACCATAGAAGCATAAACATTGTGATATAAGAGTAATCTACATGATGAATAAGTACGACGACATCAGGTTAAATATGAAATCTCGTTGAACCTCAGAAATAGTATAGGATACAAAAGGTATGTCATGAGGAACTATATGGTCTGAACTCATGAGTTATGTATAAGTTCATGAGATAAATGTTATATGTAATGTAGGTCCGAGTATTGACCTTAAGTGCAGACCCATAAGTAGCTCAATGAGCGGGCATTACATGATAGAGTTATGGGGTCTGGGTACTGACATGGCAAAAGGCCCGTGAGTAACTCAAAATGCAAGCATTACAAAGTACAAGGTAGCCTTGACTACTCATATGAAAGTTAAGTGTATCCATTAGTATTTCGAGTGTTCAACGGGTAGTTTGAAGAACGAGTTGGGGAAAATTTCAATGAAGTATGTTATTAGAGAGAATGAAATTGAGACATTTTACGGATGATTACAGTTATGTATACTAAACCCATGAACAAGGCCTTAGTGTGTGATAAGATATAGTAAGTATGCATAAGGGAAGTGAAGAGTAAGATAGAGAGCTTAAAATGATATATCATTTAAGTATGACAAGCTATTGTTTGATGGATGTGTTTTTTTTAATTACAATTATTTGTATATATGTAATTACTAAGCTCCCACGCTTATCCTCTTTCCTTTCCATTTTCTTATACTGCCGCCAAAGTAGATCATCGTCTACGTCGGGGAAACTAGCCACACTATCCTTGAAGCATTTGGTATAGCTAGTTTTATCATTTTGATTATGGCATGTATAGGAATTTTTTATTTTATTTTGGTGTCACATTGTTTTGGGGCCAAATGTGTTGGCTTGTTTTAGTATTTGACTCATTTTGTATAAGGCCATGAAAATGGCTAATTTTGAAAGTTTATATATATGAATGCAAGATAGTCTTTCATAATGTGAAATTGTAGGTATGGTTGAATATAAGAAATCTATATAGGCCTTAGCTATGGTTGTTTGGCTTGGAAATCATATTAAGTTAGACTTTGATATGTTGGTTGATGTTAGATTGTGTTTCTGGGTGGCAAAGGCTTGGTAGATAGCCTTATATTGTCTATACGGGTATACACACGAACATGTTGCTTGGCTGTGTGTCCCCTGCACATAAAATTTGCAAGTCAATATGCATGGTAGTAAACACACGGGCAGAGACACGGCTGTGTGGAGAACACGGTCTTTGCCCACAGGTGTGTGCCTTGGCCGTGTGCCCTAAATTGGATGCTGATGTCAAAAACAAAATGTCAAGGTTTTTAGACACAGGCTAGGACACGGGCGTGTCATGGCCGTGTGAGGGACATAGGCTATAGACACAGGCATGTGTCAGGCCATGTGAAAACCCCTGTAAGTTCTAATTTAGAATTTAATTCACATGGGTAAGGGACATGGGCGTGTCCCTAGATGCCTAGGCAGTGTGTGTCAAACGGGCTATCAACACGGCCGTGTTATAATGACCACACAGGCGTGTTGCCCTTCCAAACGGACGTGTGCCCTGTTTCATCATTTATTTTTCTAAAGTTAGTTAAAGGACCCGAGTTGGTCCCGAATGGTTTCCAATGGATGTTTGGGCCTCGTAGGCCCATATTAAAGAGTTTAGACAAAGTTCAATAAAGTTTTAAATTTGATCAAGCTTTGATGATTTGAAAACTTTGGAAATGATTGTGTTTAAGTTTAGTAATGCCTCGTATTCCGTCCCAGTGTAGGGTACGGGTGTGGGGTGTTACAATGTGTGATCACACGGCCTACTCACACAGGTGTATGACTCTCCCAAACAAGAAAATTTTCTAAGTGTTGAAATGGTTCTGAAAGTTCTCAGTTTAGTCTCGAACCAATTTCGATGTATGTTTTGGGCCTTATAGGCCCTTATAAGGGACAATTTGCAAATGATTGAAAAGTTTTTAATTCGGACAAAATTTTATGGCCTGGTTTTGTATGAATATGTTTGTTTAAGTTAGGTAATGCCTCGAACCTTGTCCCGGCGTATGATACGGGTAAGGGGTGTTACATTTAGTGGTATCAGAGTTATGGTTTAGTCGGTTCTCAAACTATGTAGTGTGTATAAGAGTTTAGCTATACATGCCATACATATACTATGATAGTGTGACGACTCTTGATGATTTTAAAATGTGTTTCTCATATAGTAATGGATCCCGACAGAGCAGTGATGGATGATGTTGAAAGTAACGCTCCCACTAAAGGAGTAGTTTCATCTGATAGTAGACCCACAACAGTTAGTAGAGGAGAAGGAGGTAGAGAAACCTTTCTCTATATGATGGATGCTTGGTATACAGAGTTCGTTTGAACGAACCCGAATGCTCAACGTCCTTTACCCCCTCCAAATCCCCAATCAGTACCCCAAGTGCCTCAAGGTATGGATTTTATGAGATTTCATAGAACTCCAGTTGATAAAATTCGAAAGCAAGGAGCTAAGGAATTTAGAGTTAATACCGATGATGACCTCGAGAAAGCAGAATTTTGGCTTGAGAATTCTATTCGGCTATTCGATGAACTATCGTGCACACCTGAAGAGTGTTTAAAGTGTGTTATTTCTTTGTTGAAAGACACAACATATCATTGGTGGAAGATATTGATTTTGGTGGTACCAAAAGAAAGGGTTACATGGGAATTCTTTCGAGAGGAGTTCCGGAAGAAATACATCAGTGAGCGATTAATCTATCAAAAGCGTAAAGAATTTCTTGATTTGAAACAAGGCCGCATGTCAGTTACTGAGTACGAGAGAGAGTTTGTTTGGCTCAGTAAATATGCTCGAGAGTATGTATCATTCGAGGCTAAAATGTGTAGAAGGTTTGAAGATGGACTTAATGAGGACATTAGAGTGTTAGTGGGTATTCTTGAGCTGAAAGAATTTGTTGTGCTCATTGATCAGGCTTGTAAAGCTTAAGAACTGACCAAGGAAAAGAGAAAGGTCGAGGTTGAGGCTAGAGACATAAGGAAGAGGCCGATGAGCAAGTCACTTCCATCTTAGTCTAAGAAATCCAGATATATGTATTCCCGTTCTCATGTTTCGGCTGGTCATTCGTACAGAAATTGTAAGAAACAAAATTTGGGTTTTAATTCTCAGGCTACATCTGTGGCTAGTGTGGGTAATGATAGAACTTCTAGACTCGAGTGCCAACGATGTGGTAGAGGTAATTTTGGTAAGTGTAGGGTGGACGATGGATCTTGTTTCTGATATGGTTCTCAAGACCACTATATCATGGACTGCCCTGAGATGGTTGAGAAAGAAAATTTTTAGAATACAAGGCTAGGTAGTACGGCTACAAAGAGGAGACCTTTGAGAAACACCGGTAATGGGGGCTAGTAGTAAAAATGTAACAAGGGATATAGCACTAAGATCCGAAGCTAGAGCTCTGGCTAAGGCCTATGCCATACGTGCACGTGAGAACGCATCTTCTCCCGACGTGATTACCAGTATTGTTTCTCTCTATGACACTTCTGTTATTGCCTTGGTTGACCCTAGTTTTACTCATTCATATGTGTGCATGAAATTGGTATCTAGCATGAATATGCCTATTGAGTTTACGAAATTTATGATTAAAATGTTAAACCCGTTAAGCAAGCATGTTTTAGTTGATAAGCTATTTAAGAAATGTCCTTTGATGATTAGAGATCATTGCTTTTCAGCTTACTTGATGTTATTGCCGTTCGATGAATTTGATGTTATATTGGGCATGGATTGGTTGACACTTCATGGCTATAGTAAATTGTAGACAAAAAGTTATTAAATTGAAATGTGAAAATGGTGAAATTCTCCGGGTTGAATCAAATAAGTCAGATAGGTTGCCTATTGTGATTTCTAAGATGTCTACTAAAAAATGTATGAGAAAAGGATGTGAGGCTTATTTGGCTGATGTTTTGAATATGAAAGAGTCTAAATTGAAGATTGAATCAGTGACTATTGTATGTGAGTATCCAGACGTGTTCTTGGAAGAATTGCCAGGTTTACCTCTTATTAGGGAAGTTGAGTTTGGTATTGAGTTAGTCCCTGGTACAACACCTATCTCAATTACTCCATATAGAATGGCCCCGACTAAATTGAAAGAATTGAAGTCACAGTTGCAAGGATTGACCGACAAGGGATTTATGAGACTAAGCTTTTCGCCATGGGGTGCTCTGGTATTATTCGTGAAAAAGAAAGACGGATCTATGATGTTATGTATAGAATATCGACAGCTCAATAAGGTAACAATTAAGAATAAGTATCCTTTGCCAAGGATTGATGACTTGTTGACCAGTTGAAAAGAGCGACATGGTTTTCTAAAATAGACTTGAGGTCCGATTACTACCAGTTGAGAGTGAAAGACTCGGATGTACCAAAAATTACTATTCGAACGAGGTATGGTCACTATGAATTTTTTGTCATGCCTTTTAGTTTAACGAATGCTCCTACCGTATTTATGGACTTGGTGAACCATATTTTCCAACCGTATTTGGATAAATTTGTTGTTGTTTTTATTGATGACATATTGATTTATTCTCGTGATGAATCCGAGCATGCCGAACACTTGAGAACTGTTCTTTGAGAGATAAACAGTAGTATGCTAACTTTAGTAAAAACAAGTTTTGGCTTTGAGAAGTTGGATTCTTGGGCCACATTGTTTCAGGTGATGGTATTAAAGTTGACCCGAGTAAGATCTCGGTTATTGTTGAATGGAAACCACCAAGGAATGTAACTGACGTTAGAAGCTTTCTAAGCTTGGCCAGTTATTACAGATGGTTTTTTAAAGGATTCTCCAGGATTGCTACCCCGATGATGAGGTTTTTACAGAAAGATATCAAGTTCAAATGGATAGAAAAATGCCAGCAGAGTTTTGAGAAAGTAAAGGCATTGTTGATTGAGGCTCTAGTTTTGGAACAACCTGAGTCAGGTAAAGAATTTGTGATTTATAGTGATGCTTCCTTAAATGATTTGGGATGTGTACTTATGCAAGAGGGTAAAGTCGTAGTTTATGCTTCAAGATAGTTGAAGCCTCACGAGAAGAACTATCTGAAACATGACTTAGAGTTGGGTGCCATAGTGTTTGCTTTGAAGATTTAGCGACATTATTTATTTGGTGAGAAATTCCATGTCTACACCGATCACAAAAGTCTTAAGTATTTGATGACTCAAAAAGATTTGAACTTGCAGTAAAAAATATGGTTGGAACTGTTAAAAGATTAGGAGCTTGTAATTGACTACCATCCGGGTAAGGTGAATGTGGTCGTCGATACTTTGAGTAGGAAATCATTGTTTTCCTGGAGGGCTATGAGTACATGGCTAACTTGGTCCAGTGATGGTTTGATTCTAGCCGAGTTGAGAGCTAGATCGACTTTTCTTCAACAGATTTGTGATGCTCAGAAAAGTTGATAAAGAGTTGCAAGCTAAGAGGATTCAGTGTGAGTCGAGCAGTGAATCAGACTTTTTGAGTGACTACGGTGGTTGTTTGAGATTTTGTTGTAGGATTTGTGTTCCGAAGGACATTTAGTTGATTCAAAATATTTTACATGAGGTACAAAAATGTTTGTCAGTTTGTCAGTTTGTCAGTTCACCCAGGCAGTACAAAAATGTATAATGACTTGAAGAAGGTGTATTGGTGGAACAGTATGAAAAGAGATATCTCAGAATTTGTATCGAAATGCTTAGTTTGTCAGCAAGTAAAGGCTGAACACCAACTACCTTCAGGTTTGCTACAGCCCATCATGGTCCCGGAGTGGAAATGGGACCGGATTACTATGGATTTTGTGACAGGTTTTCCTTTAACTCTGAGAAAGAGAGATGCCATATTGGTTATTGTCGATAGACTGACTAAACTGGCTTACTTTATTCCAGTACGGACCGACTACTTACTTGATAAGTTAGCTGAATTGTACATTGGTGAAATTGTTAGACTTCATGGAGTACCTTTTATCAATTGTATCGGATAGAGATCCAAGGTTCACTTCACAGTTTTGGAAAAAGTTACAAGAAACTTTTGGTACAAAGCTGAATTTTAGCACTACTTTTCATCCACAGGCTGATAGCCAGTCTGAGCGAGTAATTCAAATCTTGAAAGACATGCTCCGATGTTGTGTATTCGAATTCCAAGGTAGTTGGGAAAAGTACTTACCGTTGATGGAGTTTGCCTACAACAATAGTTATCACGAGTTTGGAAATCGCACCTTGTGAGAAATTGTACGGACGTAAGTGCCAAACACCTTTTTATTGGACCGAACTAAGAGAAAATCAAATTCATAGAGTTGATCTAGTCAAAGAAACCAAAGAAAAAGTGAAGATAATTTGTGATTGTCTGAATGCTACTTCGGATAGACAGAAATCCTACGCGGATCTGAAACGAAAAAAATTGAGTATCAAGTCGGTGATAAAGTATTTTTGAAAGTGTCTCCATGGAAAAAGGTTTTGAGATTCGGCAAGAAGGGAAAATTGAGTCCTCGTTTTATAAGGCCGTATGAGATCACCGAGAGAATAAGGTCGGTTGCCTATCGATTGGCTTTACTATCTGAGTTGGAAAAGATTCACAATGTGTTTCATGTGTCTATGTTGCGCCGATATAGATCAGACCCTTCACATGTGATTTCATTGACAGAAGTTGAGATTCGACCGTATATGACTTATGGGGAGGAACCGGTTAAGATTTTGGCACGAGAAGTTAAATAATTGAGAAACAAAAGCATTGCCTTGGTGAAAGTGTTATGGCAAATACATGGGGTTGAGGAGACTACATGGGATCCCGAGGAGGCCATGAGGAAACAATATCCAAACCTTTTTACCGGTAAGATTTTCGTGGACGAAAATCCTTAAAGGGGAGAGTCGTAACATCCTGAATTAGGGTCTAGTTGGAATAGTGGTTTTGAGACCACAAACCTAAAATAGAAATAATTATTTTATGATTATTTGATGATCCATGATATGATTGCATGTTTATGTGAAATTTTCATGAAGAAATTCTATGCCTAAGGTGTCCAATTTGACTTTAGGGACTAAATTGAATAAGTTGTAAAACTTGTGTTATAAAAGCTTCAAGCATGAAATTGCATTGGATTATTAATTAGAGGTCCTTAAATAGAAAATTTACCAAGTTCTAACATTTTGGACAAAAATGGGCATGAATAGAAATAATTTGAAAGAAAGGCCTTAAGGGCATTTTGGTCATTTGGTTAATACAAGAATAAAAAGGGAAAAATCAAGCAAAAATCTTGTCTATCTTCTCCTACTTTAGTCAAAATTTTCAAGGAGCCATACCTAGGGTTTTGTTGATCTTTCAAGCTCAATTGTAACTGCTCCCAAGCCCCATTTTTAATATTCTTTACATTTTTGAAGTTTTCATCAATCGAACCAGCTATTTCTATCATTATTTTGAGCAAGGATTCATGTATGAAATTTGACCCATGTGTGACATGGTTGTATTTTGATGTTTAATAGAGGAAAATGAATGTTTGATGTGTGATAAACATCTTTTACTAAGTGATTTTTAGTGAAAACATCTAAAAAGGACTTGTTTGTAAAAGGTGTAAAAAATGGGCAGTAGAAATGTGTTTTAATGAGAAATATGGGCTGATATGAGTTAGAATATGAATCGGCCAGGCTTGGGTAACAAGGAAAATGCATGCATTTCACTTTACGAGCCTAAAAACTAAAGTGTAAATAAATAAAAAGTTAGAGGTAAAAAGGTAATTTTACCAAAGTATGTGTTATGAGTCAATATGAGCAATGTGTGTATTGAACAAGTTAAATTTGGCATTATAGACCAAGAAAGCGTGATTCGGGTTTTGATTGGGGAAAAACAAGGTTTACGAGGATTGGGCTCGTTTCTATCATTTTGTACCGAGGTAAGTTAATTTGAAAATAATGCAACATGTAGCATATTTTAAATGCTTTAATATTACGTGTATGTTAAGTATATATATAATTAATATGATGTTGTACCATGTGTTGATGCTTAAAATTTTATTATGAATTATGCCTTGATTATTCCATGAGTATGTGATTGGTGCTATGGATATTAAAATCAATATTACGAGCAAGCTCAACAGAAATATGGTATCGAAGATCCCGTTTGAACCTTAGGAATAGTTTAGGATACAAGTGGCATGTCACTATGAATTATGTGCTCTGAACTCATTGAGTTTTAGTCTGAGTTCATGATTTATGTGATTTGAAATCATGTGTTGTGGTTTGAGTTCATGATTATGAGACACATGTTATGGCGGTCTGGGTACTAGTCTCGTACATTCTATTGATGGCGAGGTAGTCCAACATGTGTTGCGAATACCTGATAGCCTGTATGAGTAGACCCGTTAGTAGCTCGAAATTGAGCAACATGTGATATGAAATATGAAGTAGCATTGGCTAAATATGGGGCACTTAGGTGCAAGATTCCGATAGTATTCTGAGTGTTCAACAGGAAGATCAAGAGAAGCTCAATGAATAATCTTAAGGATTGCATCAAGATGAAAAAGTAAGCTATTTTGTGCAAGTGGCACAGTTATGTACCTCAAACTCATGAGAATACCATGAGATAAGATGAACTTGGGATAAGAATATTTATATACATGAAGAATAAGTTTGAGAGATTTGATAAAATACGAGATTATATTTATTATGTTAAATGTATAAATAATGCTTGTTTAAGTTGCATTTTATTTGGATGTGAACTTACTAACTATAAAGCTTACCCCCTTCCTTTCTTTTTCTTTTAGTGTCACCAAGCTAGCTTAGGGATCGGAGGGCGTCGGAGTTTTCGATCACACTATTAATTGAACATTTGGGTATAGTTAGTCTCATCATTCTAAGTATGACATGTATAGGCACTTAGTCTTTTTGTTATGTGTCATATTGATTAGTCAAATGTGTTGACTCATGAAAGTATTATGATTATTTTGTATAAGGCCATGAGAGGTGGCTCATATTGATTATTTGGGTTGTAACCCTAATTATTGGTGCATGCATGCAAATGTGCTTATGCTTTAATGTGGTTGCTTATGGTTAAAGAGTGAGATGGATGGCAAGTATGTCTAGTGTATGAAATGTGATTAATGTGTATGACAATAAATGTGGTTCAAATGTATAACTTGAAAGTAGGTTAGCAAATATGATAGACAAATATGAAATTGGTGTGGAATGCCATATGAAAGCATGATAGTTTGAATAGTGATATGTTGACATTACCAAGTCATAATTTAATCATGAATGTGAGTGATCAAGTGTGCCATGTTGCATGCCATGAAGTGGGTTTAAGTATGTGAGTGTTTAAGGGTGGCAAACGGCTTGGAAAATAGCCTAGAAATTGTCCACACAATTGGACAGGTGGGTATGTGTCTAGGCCGTGTGTGACACACGGTCTACCCCCATGGGCGTGTGATCCGGTTGTGTGTCCCCTGCACCCTAATTATGCAAAGCAGAATGCCCAGTAATAAACAAACAGGTAGAGACACGGCCGTGTGTCTCAGTTGTGTGAGGGACACGGCCGTGTATCTCAGGGCGTGTGCCTAGGCCGTTTGAAGTTTGCACTGAATTTTTGGAATTTAATTCGCCACACGGCCTAAGCACACGGGCGTGTGACTTGGCCGTGTGACCTTATTTGGTTGATGACGTCATAGTTAGAGAGTTACACGGGTTGAGGACACGGGCGTATCCCAAGCCACATGGGCGTGTGTGATCATATGGCCTACCCACACGGGCATGTGACTCTCCAAAACAAGAAAATTTTCTAAGTATTGAAAAGCTTCCGAAAGTTCTCGATTTAGTCCCGAACAACTTCTGATGTATGTTTTGGGCCTCATAGACCCTTATAAGGGAAAATTTTTATATGATTGAAATTTTTTTAATTTGGACGAAATTTTATGGCTCAGTTTCGTATGAATGTGTTTGTTCATATCCGATAACGCCTCAAATCTTGTCCCGACATCGGATACGGGTAAGGGGTGTTACGTGTTTTATGTTTTTGGTATTGTTGCAACTAGGTTCAGCTATCCCGTACCTTCATTTTTGAAACTATTAAAGATTTTGAATGTTTCCATTTATGAATATTTGTGATTTTAGATGTTAAATGATGAATTTCAGGTTTTAGTTGTTATTTATAAGTATTTATTAAGTGATTGTTGACGAATTTACCGATTAGGGACTAAATTATTGAAATAGTAATAGTTCAATGACTTGATATAAAATAGTTGTAAAAATAGGCTAAAATGGTTGGTCTGAATTTACAATAAAAATGGTTAATTTGCATGTTTTAGGATCAGTGACTAAATTGAATAAAAGTAAAATGTTAGGGCAATTTCAAAAAAATGTCAAAAAGACTAAATTGCATAAAATAAATTGTTTTACTATCTTAATTAATAAATTGAATGAAATTATTAATTTAGATCAAGATTGAATGGAAAATCGAGGAGAATGAAAAATAACCAAAAGCCCTTATACTTTGACATTTCTACAATTTAGCCAAGTAAGTTCGTATGAACTATAATCACTTAAATGTTGGTTAAATTGAATGTTTAATATGTTATTCTAATGTAAATGAATCAATATATATATTATTATGAAATTTATCATATCATGAAATGATGGAAATCCAATGACGTACGACAATTATCAAGCCCTGTTTAAACATTAAGAATTTGTAGGATACAAAAGACATGTCATTAGACTTACCATGTTTCGGATGCTAGTCTTGAATGTCTTACCAATGGCTAAGGTCCAACATTTGTTGCGGATACTCCACAACTCATGTGAGCAGCATCGTGTAGCTTGCATTTCAACCTACAACTCGTGTGAGCAGACCCATTTCACAGTTCGTGTGCACAATGATGTAAAGGAAAGGAAAGACTACAGTTATATGTTTAGCACACTTAGAATGAGCTATCCCTTGTATCTGATGATATTCTAAACAATTCAATGGGCATGAAAAGGGAATGAATGGTAGGTATTCAAATGACTTATGTCATGAATCTATGAAAAGGAATGAAAAGGTAATGTTCAATGCAAATATGTTTATGTTCATGAAATTGATGATTTCAAATGATGTTATTCATGTATATGACTTACCTTATGTTATTTCAAGTGATTTATGAGTTGATGCTCTAACATGTATTGTGGATGATGCTTAGGCTTGTGCCAAACCTATGATTGGATTATATCATGCTTAATCTTAATGAAATACTTTAAAACTGTAAGTGTTCAATTAGTAATATGCTTATGTTCATGAAAAGGTGGTATAAATCAAAGTATATAATTTCTTTTGAAATGGTTTATCATGTCGTTGATTCCAAAAGAGTTATGTTTAAATGCACTAGCTTGTGACCATGGTTGATTTTATGATTATGTCTTGTGTGTTATGCATATGAAATGGGTGAGGAAAGGTAATGAAATGGTAATTTCAAAGTTGAAATGAAATATGATGAAAGGGAATGATGAGTTGAAAGATGTACTTATATGTGAGAAATATATGTATGCTATGGATGAATATATTTAGTTCATGAACAAATATACTAATTAGTGAATTGATGTTATTATTTGAGATAAAGAAAGTAAATGCAATGGCAAGTATGTAAATGCAATGGACAGTAAGTAAATACAATGAAAAGTAAGTAAATGAAAGGGGTTCAAAGTCTTATAAAATCCTATTATGTTAGGAATGAAAAATGTTTGTGATATTGATAAACTTACTCATATATGAGTTGATGGTTATAAAGTTTGATAAACTTTGTGAGATGTGTATATATTTATAATTACCCCATAAAGTTCATTATTAAAATGAAATGTTATGTTTAAAGTTTATACGAGCTTATTAAGCATTCATTGCTTACGTAGTTATTTTTCCTTTACTTTACAGATTATCAGAAGCTTGATCGGGCTGGAAGCTATCAGAGAACTATCACACTATCTAGCGATTATATTGGTAAATTTTGATGTCTTGATCAAGGTTATAATGGCATGTATAGGTGGACTTGTGGCTTGTATTAGTTGATGAGTTTGGCATGTATATGTCATTTTTGTTGATGTAACCTTGGTACTTTTAATGCCTTATTGATATGTGTTATTTTGACAATGTGTTAATATATGTTTGAGTGGACAAAATGTTAGGTAATGAGTTGGCATCAACATCATCAAGTTTATGGTATGCTTTGGAAAGGTTTTAAATAGATGTCCATGATTGAAATATGGTTTGTATTTATGTTGGTTTTGAAAATGGCTAGATTTGTGTCATTTAGATGGTTTTGATACATGTGAGAAATGTTCTAAATGGTAAAGTTATTTTGATATGGCATGAATCTAATATGGTATGGTTAAATATACACATGTTTAGGTATGTTTGGAGGTAGATATCAACTATTTGTAATGGTATATATTTGGTCAATTTTATGATGAGTATTGAGATGGAAAATGAATTAAGTGTTGATGAATGAAATGTGCTAAGTACATGTATATGTTTAGGTAAATTGAATGTTTGCATTTGAGGTGCTTTTTGGCATATTGGCTTAATGGAATTTGGTATAAAGATTTGGTCATTTTAAGCATGATTTAGGTATGTTTTAAGGCTTTGTGTGTATGTGTGCAAGTGGCTTGTAGGTTCATGTTTCAAAGGGTGAGAGAAATGGCTTGATTTTGGCCATTTTCTTGTCCACACGACCTAAGACAAGAGCTTGTGTCTCAGTCGTGTGTGACATACTGCCATGTGACACAGCCTTGTATCCCCTATGGGTTTTAAAGGTTTCATTTCGATTATTACACGGCCTGGCACATGGGAGTGTGAGTTGGCTGTATGACCCAAGTCAATGAAATACAGGGGCATGGACATGGGCTAGGACACGA
This sequence comes from Gossypium arboreum, assembly GCF_025698485.1. Classification (NCBI taxonomy): domain Eukaryota; kingdom Viridiplantae; phylum Streptophyta; class Magnoliopsida; order Malvales; family Malvaceae; genus Gossypium; species Gossypium arboreum. The sequence continues at coordinate 140,260 of NW_026440288.1, forward strand.
TCATGTGTCCCTATTTCGTATGTGACACACCTAAAACACGAGTGTATGTCTTAGCCGTGTGAGTCACACGACTTGGCCACACGGCCATGTGACCCTTGCAGTGTGAAATTTTTTATCTTTTTCCATAAAGTTCTAAATGTTTCCAATTTAGTCTCAAATCGTTTCTAAAGTGTTTCTAAGGCACCGAGGGCTCAAATAAGGGACGATATGCATGTGTTTGAATGGACTATGATAAGATTTATATAATATTTTTAAATGAGTGATTATAAGTTGCATTTTTACTATAATACTTTGTAACCTTATTCCAGCAACAGATACGAGTTAAGAGTGTAATATTTAGTGGTATCAGAGCTACGATTTAATCAGTTCTCAGACTGAACATAGTATTATGAAGTGTAGAAATAAAGACAATTATATAACCTGTGATAGTGTGATATCTCCTGACTCTGATGAGATTTGTTTCATATTTAGACAGAAATGTTTTCCAACCAAGCTAATTTTGATAATGATGAAAGCGATACTCAAGTATTTGATTAAAAAGTTGCTTATGATTGGCCGAAATTCATAAAGGTGAGAGTAGAAGTTCATAATGTTATGTTAATAATGAATGTTATGTTTGATGTGTATATGAGAGTTAAATTTAGAGGCTTTATGATCTCCACCCCCTCACCCTCAAAGTCTTATTCAACGAAATTTACAAGAATTATGTTGATTAAGTCAGCAAAAGAGAAGTTAAAGAATTCAGCAATTGAATTAGTAATAATGTGGGTAAAACCGAGAATTGGCTAGCAAGTAAAGAGAGTTCTAGAAGAGATATTAGATTTTTCTGAATATCATTTAGGATACGCAACATCGCTGTTAAAGAAGAAGTGATTCAAGGGTAATAAACTTCATAAGGTATGATATCTAAGGAATAAGTTAACTAAAATTTCTTCTGAATTGATTTCTTTAGTGGAACGGCATATGTGGAGTCATTAATGACTTTAGTAGTCAATGGGATAGTGCTTTAACTACAAAAATATCTAAATGCAGCTATTATGATCGAGTATCTTACAATGATTTCTTCTGGGTATTCTATATGTTCTTTTATCCTCAGAATCATATGCAATTGTTCATCTTCAGATGTGATTCTTATCATATGGGAATGCTGGTTAACCGTACCGTTATACAGAGGTATTGTTAGTTTGGTTGATTAATGATTGACATTACTCTATTTTTGTTTGGCATTCTAATATATTATGTTCGGTAGAAAACTTGACTATAAGACTCGTATGATGCTATTTTTCTACTTCTATTAGTTGTTGCTCTACTTTATATATGTGCAATTTTTGTTGCCTCTGTCACAATTGGTTCCAGTGTGTATGAGCGATATTCTTCTTCTGGATTTTCTTTGGGGTATCATCGATCTCTTTATTATTCAATATGGGTTGTATTCTTGGAGATTCAGTAGAGGTTTACATCTTGGATTTCATTATCTCGGCTTTCTTATCATTCTTATGGTCTATTTAATCAAATGTGGTTCATCTATAAAAGATATATTTATTGACTTGAGATAAGTATATTTATTACAGCTATAATTCCTGATTGGATCATGTGAGCATGATGATATAGATCTCAAATTATAGAGGTTGTATTACTACACTGGTTGATATTGGGACTACAATTGGTTTTCCTCTTTTGTTTCAGACTGCACTATTGATGGTTGAGGTATTGTTCTATCTATACAGTTGTAACTTTAGTCTTATTAAAGCAATATGGTTTTAATTCCTCCGATGATTGCAGCTTCGGTATGATTCAAAGCTTCTATGTTAATAATTGAAATAGTTTTATTATATATCTCGTTTCTAACTTTTGTGAAGGGGTAGGCATCAACAAAAGTATAGATGTGGAAGATCGAACTTAACCTTGCATGTTGGTTCTCATTATATAGGTAATCTTGGATTATGTCAATGAGTCAAAATGGGATGTTATGTTTCGTTTGAGTTAATGCAGTTTGTGGTGATCTTTGGTTGGCATTCTGAGGGAATTACAACAGACTGTATGTCTAGGTTATCTTGACAACAGAAGAAATAATTATTCTGAAATGTTATTATCTGATTGACAAAATCGACTCATTTGAAATTGAGTTGTATGTATTTGAGTTTTTCCCCAGGTTCAGAAATTAATTTTGTGAATTCACGGACAAACAAATGAACAATCAAAATGGGAAATTCATATTGTAGAAGTCATGATACAGGTATATATCTACCAGATCAGTTAAAATCGAGAAATGTTAATATGGACTAAAATCGTCTTGATAAAAACAATTAATACACTTGTATTCAAATGAGATTGTTTGAAGCTTTTCATGAAATACAATGTTTGTCAGTTGGAAGTTACAGATGCAGATGTGTCAGAAACATCGGTTAGAGTCTGTTATGAAAATTGCGAACTTTAATTAAATGCTATGAAATGTCTAATGCCTAAAATCCGATAATATGGGTTTTCTTTCAGTTAGGTTTCGACATGTGATTATTGGCAATTTCTCAGTTATTGTGCTATTAATTATAAAGTTATGATAGGAGAACAACATAGTTATTCAGTTAAGTTCAGGTACAGTATCAAGTTCTAATATGAGTTCTAAATCGAGATGAGTTATAATTGATTAATTTTTGGATAACCATTAAAAATATGACATAAAGACTCGACTTGATGGCTATTATCAGGTGAGAAATTTCGAGGACGAAATTTTAGTAAGGGGGAGAGTTGTAACAGCCAGTTTTCAGTGGTGTTGGAAACAATGGTTCTGGGGCCACAAATCCGACAAGTCAATTATTATTTTTAAAAGGTTTTTGATATGGTAATTTATGTTATATAAATGACTAATTACCATATATGTTATATAAATGACTAATTAAGTTCAAGTGATAGGACCCCTAAAGTCAAGTGGTTTTAGAAAATGAGGTATCGGAACCTCATTTTTATAAACCGAGTCGTAAATATTTTATAAATATTTACAGAGTATTATTAAGGTTTTGTTAAAGTTTTGTTAAGAAATTTTAATGTTTCAATAGTTAATTAAGCAAAAAGGACTAAATCGTAAAAGTTGAAAATGTCAATCACTATTAGTTTAAAAGTGTTAATTGATTAAAGAATTATAATTGGATGGCCTTAATGGGTAAATTACCTATTCTTAAGTTTGTGGACAATTAGTGGGGTTATTTAGTTAAAAAGATGTTTATTAAATTTTAAAAACATTATATTATGTTATAATGTTAATAAAATAAGAAAAAGAAAATAAAAGATGATTCATTCATCTTCTTCACCATTTTTAGTTGAAATAGAAATGGGGAGAATTTCCAAGCTTCAACGGATGCATGTGAGTCCGCTTTTCACCTGTTTCTAATATTTTTGAGATCGTTGCAACTAGGTCCAACTAGCATGTACCTTCATTTTTGAAACTATTAAAGATTTTGAATGTTTCCATTGATGAATATTTATGGCTTTAGATGTTAAATGATGACTTTGAAGTATTACTTGTTATTTATAAGTATTTTATTAAGTGATTTTTGACAAATTTATCGGTTAGGGACTAAATTGTTGAAATAGTAATACTTTAAGGACTTGACATGAAATTGTTGCAAAAATAGGATGAAATGGAAGTTAAAAATGTTCAGATGGTGTGAATTTGCAATAAAAATGGTTAATTTGCATGTTTTAGCCTTAGAGACTAAATTGAATAAAAGTAAAATGTTAGGCGTAATTTTGTAAAAATATCAAATATGACTAAATTTCATAAAATAAATTGCTTTACTATATAAATTAATAAATTGAATGAAATTATTAATTTAGATCAAGATCAAGTGGAAAATCGAAGAGAATGAAAAATGACCAAAAAACCAATTTACTTTGACATTTCTGCAATTTAGCCAGGTAAGTTCATATGAACTATAATCACTTAAATGTTGGTTAAATTGAATGTTTAATGTGTTATTCTAAAATAAATGAATCAATATATATATGTTTTTATGAAATTTAACATATCATGAAACAATGGAAATCCAACGACGTACGACGATTATCGAGCCCCATTTGAACCTTAGGAATTTGTAGGATACAAATGACATGTCATTAGGGTTTCCATGTTTCGGCTGTTGGTCTTAAATGCCCTACCAATGGCTAAGGTCTAGCATTTTTTGTGGATACTCCACAACTCGTTTAAGTACTCCCATTTCACAGCTCGTGTGAGCAATTATGTAAAGGAAAGGAAAGATTATGATTATATGTTTAGCACTGTAACACCCCTATCCCGTATCCGTCGTTGGAATAGGTAAAGGGGCATTAACGGACTTTAAACTCATCCGAACAGTGAAAATTTTGAATATTTTTTTTTATAAAGAACGTTCCTTTAGGTAAATACTAAAGACAGTCAGGGATACAATTTAACTTCTATAAGTACACATTCAAAAGATGCCATTTTCGCATGGCTTATATACATTAACCTAAATATTCTTGACCCTTTGGTCTATTCTTTACATGCCATAAAATAATTCAAAACATAACAAGAATAACTAGCGGTGGATAGTGATAGTGTGACTAGTTCTTGATGATCCCCGAGCACTGTAGCTTCCAAATGAGATCTATAAAGCAGATGAAACAAAGTAAACGGAGTAAGCATTACAATGCTTAGTAAGTTTTAAGCAAGGTCAACAGATAACAATCAAATTATAACATAGTTGTTCGTATTTTTATTTCACTCTTCCTTGGGCATACCATTCCTTTACCGAATATGCACATCTCATCATATATAATAGGCAGATAAATTCTCACTTGATAGTGATCTCTTATAAACATAGGTACATTACATATTTTCACCTAACTTTCCACATTGACCAAACGCACAATAATCATAGAACAGTCTTATTGCTTTACTCACATATGCATCACATAACGACGTTGTGATTTAGTCCAAATCAAGCTTAAATATAATCTCAAAGTACATACCTGACCAACTTAACGCATTGAACCTATTTATTACTAATTGTTACTGTGAAGTCATATAATCTTATGCTTTACTCGAATCTTCAGCGAAACCTTTAGCTCGAATAGTCCCCACACGTAGTTATCGGGTCTTACCCGGGCAAAATCTCCACACGTAGTCATCGGGTCTTACCCAGACATAATCTCCACACGTAGTCATCAGGTCTTACCCGGAATATATTTCCAAGTTTCATGTACATTTAATCACATGTTACAACATTCACATCGACTGTCATATTTGTAATTCATTTGCTTCATCAAATATCTAATAATACACACCTTTCACATTTGGTCATTCGGCCACAATATACACACATCTCCTACATATTTCACACTAGCCATTCGGCTTTACCACATATACATATCTCATACATATTTCACACTAGCCATTCGGCTTTACCACATATACATATCTCATATATATATTTCACACTAGCCATTCGGCTTTACCACATATACATATCTCGTACATATTTCACATTAGCCATTCGACTTTACCACATATACATATCTTGTACATATTCCACATTAGCCATTCGGCTTTACCACATATACATATCTCATACATATTCCACATTAGCCATTCGGCTTTACCACATATACATATCTCATACATATTCCACATTAGCCATTCGGCTTTACCACATATACATATCTCATACATATTCCACATTAGCCATTCTACTTTACCACATATACATATCTCATACATATTCCACATTAGCCATTCGACTTTACCACATATACATATCTCATACATATTCCACATTAGCCATTCGGCTTTACCACATATACATATATATTTATCTTGTACATCAATTTCAGCAATAGCTTATAAGCAACTCAAATAGTTTCATCAATGTTTACAACAAATTCACATATTCACTACAAGTTGTTTTCCTGAGCAATAGTCACTAAATTATTTATAACTGGAGCTACAAAACTCAAAATCAATTGCCGTTAATTTTCCCTGAATATAAACTCATATATCTTCCATCCATAAAATTTTCAGAATTTCAGGTTTGGCCAATCAATACCAGATTTTTCTTAAAGTTTCCCCTGTTTCACTGTTTGACTAATATGACCACTCTTCACTACGAATCAAATTTCTCATTGTACAGAATTCAAAATATGTTCTATTTGATTTAATTTGAAACTAGACTCCTTAAGGAGTCTAAGCATATAAATTTTATCATAAATTTTATCTTATAACCACTTTTGTACAAATTATAATGATTTTCTAAAGACAGAACAGGGGATTTCAGAGTCATTCTGACACTATCTCACACAACTTTAAATATCTCTTTATAGGAAATTTCTTTGCTTACACGGTCTCTTTTACAAGAAACTAGACTAATTAAGCTTTGATTACATATTTTATTCAGCCTATAATTCCACACCAACAATTTATAGTGATTTTCTAAAATCACGTTACTACTGCTATCCTAAGCAAATTATTACAATTTGCTCTTAAATTTCCAAGTCCAAACACTTATGAACTTACCACTTGAGTTTAAGACATATCATGGCCACATCATATCTTATTAAATCAACTCATTATGTCCTATTATGATTGAATTTACTCAACGTTTAATCACTTAAAACTTACCTCGGATGTGGTCAACGACTAGATATCCACGGCCATTTGTTTACTTTCTCTTTTCCCCTATCCGACTTTGATCCTCTTTGCTCTTAAGCTTAAGGAAAACAATAGATTTGCTTAAGTACTTAACTAATATTATTCACTTAACAATCACATTTGGCAATCACATATCATTTAATCTATATCTAAAACAATAGATTTCAATATGTATCATATTTAATAAAACATGCCATGACTCGATTTCATGCTTATTTAATTTATATCTAATTCACATTCACAAGCAAGGAGTCACTTAATTTATCATGCTTCCTTATACATGAATTTAATCATATTGCCGAATGTCCTTATGTGTACATGGTACATACATAAGGCATATATATATATATATACCTATATATGACCATTAAAATTTAAAAATTTAATCATAATCGGCAAGCTTTATTTCAACTATTTAAGGTGCAAACCAATTATGTTATTCATTAACATTTCGTCCTATTAAATCTTTGATTAACCAATTTAACACCTACCAAAATTCAATCATACATCTAACCTTTATCTCAATACTAAACCGAGTTACAAGATTATACATTACACTAAGCATATCATTAAACTTACCTATTCAATTTAGCTAATTTCATAGCCGATTAATCACCTTACCCCACATTACTCAATGCCGAATATTAACCCAACATCCCAAGCATAATCACCATGAAACTTACCTTAATACACATTTTATCCCATTGCCGAATACATATATATATCATCAAACAAATATTTATTCACATAACAACAATTCATTCACATCTCTATAATAATCATAATCGGACATTATAAACAAATCATAAAACAGCTCATAACCATCATCTATATTTACTTCACATAAACCGAAATAACCATTACATCATCTTTAATACACGTAGCATTTTACCCATTTAATCAAGCCAAATCTCAAGACCATTCCATCACACAAATTATACCATAAATCATACTTACAATTTAAGTTAATACATGACCGAAAATCACCATCATTCACATTGTTATCAAACCAAAACCAAAACACATCTATCATCCGTATACCAAGCTTACCAAAACAAACTACTATGAGTTTCAAGCTTATTGACCGAATCTCAAACCTCAAAATTCTAAGTTTAATCTATGGGATAAGTAGAGTTTGAACTAATCATCTCAAACATGCATAGATTTTCAAGAATCATTCAATACATACCTCATTCTAGCCATCTTCTAAGCCAAAAATCAAAGCAACCAAACTTTGTTCTTCTTCCTTCCTCAAGTCACGGCAATGGGGGAGCATGGATGAGACAACTTTGTTTTCATCACCCTCCTTTTCATTACTTTATTACTAACCTTTTATTTTATTATTTCTAACATAAAACATTAACACAAAATGTTTATAATATGCTTTAACCCATAGCATGGCCGGCCACTACCTAAAGTTTTGGGTAATTTGACATGCAAGGACAAGCATTTTCTAACATGCATCAATAGGACACTTTAACATTTGCCTAGCACATTTCTAAATTTTCTCACACAAGTCCTATTTAATAAAATTCACTTACAATTAACAAAATTCAAACATGAAATTTTCACACATGCCTATATATATATAATAAGCATCAAATATGACGGTTAATTATTTTTATGACTCGGTTTTGTGGTCCCGAAACCACTTTCCGACTAGGGTCACATTAGGGGTGTCACAAGCACACTTAGTATGAGCTATCCCACGTATTCAATGATATTCTAAACCGTTCAACGAGAATGAAAAGGGAATCATTCGTAGGTATTCAAATGACTTATGTCATGAATCTATAAAAAGCAATGAAAAGGTAATGTTCAATGCAAATATGTTTATGTTCATGAAATTGTTGATTTCAAATGATGTTATTCATGTATATGACTTACCTTATGTTATTTCAAGTGATTTGTGAGTTGATGCTCTAACATGTATTGTGGATAATGCTTACACTTGTGCCAAACTTATGATTGGATTATATCATGCTTAATCTTAATGAAATACTTTGAAACGGTAAGTGTTCAATTGGTAATATGCTTATATTCATGAAAAGGTGGTAAATCAAATTATGTAATTTCTTATGAAATGGTTTATCTTGTAGTTGATTCCAAAAGAGTTATGTTTAAATGCACTATCTTATGGCCATAGTTGAAACGTGTGAGGAAAGGTAATGAAATGGTAAGTTCATAGTTGAAATGAAATATGATGAATAGGGAATGATGAGTTGAAAGATGTACTTATATGTGAGAAATTTGTGTATGCTATGGATGGATATATTTAGTTCATAAAAAAATATATTAATTAGTGAATTGAGGTTATTATTTGAGTTAAAGAAAGTAAATGCAATGGAAAGTAAGTAAATGCAATGAAAAGTAAGTAAATGAAAGGGGTTTAAAGTCTTATAAAATCCTATTATGCTAGGAATGAAAAATGTTTGTGATATTGATAAACATACTCATTTATGAGTTGATGGTTATAAAACTTTGTGAGATGGGTGTAGATTTATAATTATCCCATAAAGTTCATTATTAAAATTGTAACACCCCATACCAGTAACCCACGCCGGAGTGGAATACGAGGCATTACCTAATTCGATCTCATGCACACAAACGTTCCCCAAGTCACCAAGACTAGGTCCAATTTAGAACTTTTTCAATTTCTACTTTAAACTTCTTATTATGGGCCTACGAGCCCTAAATTGACCATTGAAAACTATTCGGGATCAACCTGGGTCCTTAAACCATCTATAGAAAATTTGACTTTGAAACAGGGCACACGCCGGTGTAAAAGGGAAACACGTCCGTGTGGCCATTTCAACATGGTAGTGTTGATGATAAGCAATACAGGGACACGCCCGTGTCCTCCACCCTTGTAGAATAAATTCTAAATGCACACCTACAGGGGTTTTCACATAGCCTGGCATACGCCCATGTCCCTGGCCCGTGTCCTTCACACGACCATGACACACCTGTGTCCTAGCCCGTGTGCAAAAACATGGACATTCTATTTCTGACGTCAGCAACCTTAAAATTTCACACGGCCAAGGCACAAGCCCGTGTGCTAGGCCGTGTCCTTCACATGGCTGAGACACATGGTCGTGTCTCTGCCCGTGTTCTAGGCCGTGTCCTTCACACGGCTGGGACACACGGTCGTGTCTCTGCCCATGTGTTTACTACTATGCATACTGACTTGAAAATTTTATGTGCAGGGGACGTACGGCCAGACCACATGCCCATAAGGTAGACCGTGTGTCACACGCCCGTGTGTCTACCCGTGTGGACAATATAAGGCTATTTACCAACCCTTTTAGCCATCCTTATTTACACAACCTGCTCAATGGCAACCAAACGTACTATAAGGCTATCTCATACAACCAAATCAGCTACATTAAATAACATTTCATTTGTGCATTTTACTCATCCATGAAAATAACATCTCTACATACAAATCAAAATGAATATTAGCAATCATTCAAGGCTTAATACAAAATGAGGGATTTATCTGAAGCCAACACATTTGGCCAAATTAATAATAACCCAAAACACAAGCCTAATTCCCTATACATGCCATATTCAAAAATATAAACCAAACTATACTGAATGCTTCGATTGATAGTGTGATCGATATCTCTAACTTCCATTGATCTTTGAGCTAGATAGGTGGCACTATAAGAAAATGGAGAAAGAGAGGGAGTAAGCATAAAGCTTAGTAAGCTGCACATAAATAAATATACAACATAATTTTACCATTTATCATCAAGCATCAGAATACACAAATGGGCATGAGCAAAACTTACTCATTAATATTCACTGCACATCATATACCGTATATTGAGCTCATATTTCTTACATACCAAATAGGTACCTGTACCACTCACAACACTGTTATACTTTTTTCATTAACTTCAAATCATAACTTTCACCATTGAACCATTTGGAACATTATCGGATATTCTATAAGCCTCAAGCAGGGGGTAAGTTGCTGATGCCATGTCCCAGACATGGTCTTACACTGACACATTTCATAGCCTATGCATATCCTAGACATGTCTTACACTAGCTTACATCTCGAGGTGAATGCATGTCCCAGACATGTCTTACACTAGCGCTCGTCTCAATGCCGATGCCATGTCCCAAACATGGTCTTACACTAGCTCTCATAATGTGGCTGATGCATGTCCCAGACATGTCTTACACTAGGTCACACAAGTGACCCAAACGTCATGGCATGAATATCTGATTTATTTCCTAAAGTTCATTTGGGAATTCTACTATCTCTATTCTCATCACATTCTCTCATTTCCACAGTCAAGCAATTCGTGCTATAATAATTTCAATACAAATCAAACACATATATTATCAATGTAGTTGTATTATTTACATACAACTTACCTCGGATTAAAAAATGTGGCCACTAGTCAATTTAGTCCATTTGCTTGGATTTCCCCCGGTCTAGGTTTAGATTTGAAATTTCTTGATCTATAATAATAAAATGCACTTATTTAGTCGCTTTATCAATCTAGGCACTCTACAATTCATAATTGGGCAAAATGACCAATTTGCCCCTAGACTTCTGCAAAATAACCATTTTACCTCTAAGCCCGAAAATCAATTTTTATCGAATTTCTTCACATTTTAAGCCTATCCGAACCCTTTCTACTCTTATAGCAATTCCAAATTCCCACTATTTCACACACTTATCATCTATTTTACAACTTATGCAAAATAGTCTTTTTAGGTGTTTACATGCTAACACCTTTCACAAAAGTTGTTTATAAGACACCCAAGACTCATTTTCTTCCATAAAAACTCAGAAAACATTACAAATCCTTTCATGGAAAAACCCTAAACTCTTAATCATTTTGCAAAATAGTACCCTCATTTGCAAGCTTATGCTTCAAGGGTCTAAAAATTGCAAAAATCATCAACAAAGGGTATGGAAATCACTTACTTGTGAGTCAACTAAGTAGCTAAAATTGAAGCTCTCAAAGCCCTATTTTTTCTGGTAAAATCGGTGAAGAAGGAAATGTGAAAAAGATTATATCATCCTTTGATTATTTT